>NW_010538530.1:0-10359 GCF_000687285.1 Phaethon lepturus
GGCTGTGAGCGCACATTGCCGGCTCATGTCCTTCCCTTCTCTCCCAAACACTCCCCCAGCATGAACTGTACTACTTGGTCTCAGAATATCAGCAACTAGAGTGGGAACAGGGAAAGCCAGGGTTGGAGCAGACCTGTGTGTTCAGTAAGGGTTCTTACTTTCTGCACCCAGTCACATCAACCCACTCGTTTTGCAATCAGATCTTGCTTACACAGAGTCTAGAGGAAATAAATAGAAATGCTCCACTGGAAAAAGCTGTTCTCCCAATACACGAGCTATGCCAGCTGCAAGCGAGATCATGCCATATCTCGAAGGGTGCTGCCAGTAACCTGGCTCAGAGAGCTCCAGGATACTCATTGATTTACCCCAAAGGCAGACAAATCTTGGGATTTGGCACAGTATGAGGAAGCTCTCATGTTTCTGTGGGATACTGAACAGGACCATTGCTCTGCTAGCCAGGAAAGAGCCATCAGATGAGACTCTCAGTACCTGGTGCCCCTCTGCTTTCAGGATTGCAGGAGGAAGGAATTCCACACCGGTAAACTGCTACTGGGGCTGAAAGAATGGGCAATACAGTAGTAAATGCAGGCAGAATAAAATAAAAACAGAGCAGCCTATGTTGGCAGCGCACGAGGGGAGATGTCTGCATTGCTACTAGTGGCCACGCTAGAGGCTACACTTGCCTTACATGCCTGGATGAGTCCACTTCTGAGAAAGGATGGGCCTCCAAAGGAGGGCTCTTTTGCCTGCTTCAGTTAAATAATCATGATGCCAAACAAACAGAAAATGCATAATCAAATCTTAATAGAAAAATGGGTTGTGTTATTATAGAAGGAGCTTCTGAGGGAACTGAGGGTGTTCAGTCTGGAGGAGGCTGAGGGGAGACCTCATCGCTCTCTACAACTACCTGAAAGGGGGTTGTGGTGAGGTGGGTGTTGGTCTCTTCTCCCAAGTAACCAGCGATAGGACGAGAGGAAATGGCCTCAAGTTGCGCCAGGGGAGGTTTAGATTGGATATTAGGAAAAAATTATTTACGGAGAGAGTGGTCAAACATCGGAACAGGCTGCCCAGGGAGGTGGTGGAGTCACCATCCCTGGAGGTGTTAAAAAACCCCATGTAGATGTGGCATTTCTGGACATGGTTTAGTGGGCATGGTGGTGGTGGGTTAACGGTTGGACTTGATGATCTTAGAGGTCTTTTCCAACCTTAATGATTCTGTGATTCTGTGATAAATAAATATTATTTATTGGATGATGGAGGCTCCTGCCATCCAGAGATGAGGTACCAAGAAGGCAGGGGGAAGAAAGTTAAAGAAGCTCCTGATATTTGGGACAGCTGAACTATTGGAAAAGCAACTACAGCCAGCTGGGCTTTGAACATAGATTCAACATCTAATTTCTACTCCTGCTGTTTTTCTCAGGCAGCCCCACAGCATGCTCTTCTCCCAAAAGACAGAGATGTTTAAAAATTAATAATAAAAAATAAATAATAAAAATAAAAAAGAGAGTGTAAAAGTATATTAGGAAGCTAAAAATTGAATATGTGGATGAACTTTTAATTAATGAGCTTGGAATGGGGGGGATAGTTTGGTAAGTTTTAAAAAAATCAAAAATATCAAAAGGTGTATCACGAGATGGTTTCCTACCTTTCGAAAACCTGATGTCTTGTTTATCCCAGAGCCATGAATGAGCAGGGGATGGAAGAACACTGTGTCTCCCTTCTCCATGACAAGGTGAACCCTGGGACTCTTCTCATCCTCATCAAGCAGCCCATGGAAAAGTTTGTTGGCTTTATGCTAGAAAAAAATGCTGGGTTGAAATCACTCGGTTAAAATTAGAGCAAGTGCCGACTCTCAGTGCGAGGGACAGCGGGGACAGCTACTGCTCTGGCTTTCTCTGGGCAGTGTATTCGGTATGCCTGACCAAGAACCTGCTCACTTGCCTACAAGTCTTCCTATTTCAAGCCTGTTGTACAGCAAAATAATGCTTTTTTCTATTTTCTGAAGCTGGATTCAGACAATTAAGAGCCTTTCTGGACCGGAGAGAACAGAGGGAGGCACCGGGGAATCCCACAAGTGTGGCCTGACGCCACTGCTGGGGTCCAGCCTTCTGCTCCCAGTATAACCATCACCAACGCCAGCCCAGGTCAGGAAACATCCGTTCTTAAGAGGAAGATACTGATTGATATTTAATTGCATCCAGTTGTTTACTATCTAATTTCTCCTCTTTGGGCAGTACACATGCTCACCAGGCAGGAACAAATTCAGAGGAGGAGAAAGAGTCCTCAGACTCAGCAAGGGCAGTGGAAAACAGTTGCGTGTGTTTATGCCGTTATGCCACAACGTACCGGACAGTTTCTGGGTGAAGGTGGGAACAGCGGCAAATCTACGCAGGTTACGTGGAGTGAAGCCAACTAAGCAACTCGCTCCCGAAGTAACAAGTCAGTGTTTGCATAAACAGAAAAACCATCACCGAAAACCTCAGCTCTGACCTGCGCGTCATCCCTCCATGGTGAGCTCTCCCCAGCCAAAATGTCGTCCCCACACACACACCCGTGCTGCTCTACCTCCCGCTGTGGATAGCCGTGAGGCTTCAGGGGCTCCTTGTGTGTCCCTGGCTGCACGACCAGGCACCCGTTGTCCTGGTCGGCCCTCTCCATGGCGGTCCAGGAGCACACGATGCGGGCCGCAGGCCGGAAGGGGAAATAGTGCAAGTCCTGATGCATGGGGTGGAGAAAAGTCTGTTTATCTGCAACACAAGTTCAAAACTTTCAACCTCATCAACCATGACACAGCCTTTTCCTTCCCATTTAACCACTGCACTTGTTGTAAGTCCTAAGAAGCTGCTGTTTGCGACTGAAGAGACTTCGTGTACCCAGTGTCTGCTCCAGCTCACCACTGACTTGGAAACCAAATGGGTTAGCTTACAGCCCATCCCAAGATGGACCAAGAGCACAGTGGTGGCTCTTGGGTCAGCAACAGCACAGGGTCATAGTGAATGCCAGGAGGCTGCCTGGCTGTGTGATCCCTCTGAAGACTCCTCTGGCTGGCCTTCGCCACCAACAACCCCCTACCAAGTTTTCACCATTCACTTTGGCTGCTCTCCAGTTTTTCCAGTTCTGTGAACTTTAACCAGCACGGTGTTGCACAAACCTCTCCTACTACAAGGACTTTCAAACAGCTGTGCTGTCTGTAGTCACTTGATCTATTGCTGTGTTGCAAGCAGAATCAACCCTGTCTGTGCTGCACCCAACACGTGTTTATTTAGCCTTCTCTTAAAAAAAAAAAATCTCAATTTATGGACTGCAGCCTCCCCAGACAGTCTACCCAGCACTCCATTAGCCTTTGCCCTAGAGGCTTTTTTCCAAGAAGTCTAAACGAAAATAAATATTTCTGAAGTTTTGTTTGTTACTTCTTTTCCCCCTTTGGAAATGGAAACATATCATCCACACCAAGACATCCTTTTATGTATTATTTATATATTTATTTTGCCATTGAGTTTGCTCTTTGTTTCCACTTGCCTCATTTGCCATATTATTTAGGCTTTGGGCAGCCTCAAAAACTCTCCTGAGATCTGCACCTCTCCTAAAGTACTCCTCAAAGATATTGAAGCAGTTTCCCATTTTTTGTCCATTATTGTTTTGTTTTTACTTTAAAAATGTATGGTCTCCTCTTGAATTTCCAAACCAAAATGACACAGCTTTCTATGGAGTATTTAAGATGACAAGTGGAGATGACTTGAACAGGGTCAGTATTTTAATAACTCAATGTACTATGTACCTACTCAGAAGCTACACACCTGAGAGTAAGAAACAGAGCTCACGTCTCAACTTCGCTAAATTGAAACAGCTTATGCAGAGTCAAAGCTACTTTGAAAAACTGCAATACAGTTAGTATGGTTCTCTTCCTCTCCCCCTGCCCACCACCCTTCTATAAATTGTAATCTCAGTTTCCAGCAGCAGGAGCCAAAGCCAGGCTTTGAAATCCTTCTTTTGGCACCTATTCAAGTATCTTCATGTCAAAGGGCTGAGCGTGCAACAACTGTCAGTGAGGTCAGGAGCATATAAAGTCCAAGCAAAGGATGATCTCTGTATTTAAGCCTTTTACCGAGGTCCATGGAAGCACGCTTTTTCAACGCATTTGAAAAGTCAAGCTTAAAAAGCATGTCATGTTTTAATCTGTAGGCCTTTATGCAAGAGCAGCTGGCTGAACAGGGAGCCCACTTTGAACACGTGAGTGGTGCAGCCGAGACAACCACCATCTTTAGCAAACAAACATCCACTGAACATTGAAAGACAAGAAATGTTATCTTATTAAGCCAAGGTTAAAAGGAAACAAACTATTACTGAAGTGGCCTCGTAAATTTTCAAAGTTATTTGGATTTGTCTCATTTTTTTCAACTTTTCTGAAACATTAAGTTCAATTTTGGCCAGATAGACAGCATACACACAATAATTTCTTATCCAAGTTTTCCTTACCAGAATCTGGAAGTTTATTTATCAGCATGGTGTGCATTGCCATGATGTTTGGCCCTGTGAAGCACTCAACATATCTGAGGACCTAGAGGGAAGAAAACATAAGAAAAAATATTAGAAACATGGAAGACAAGAGGAAAGATTGTTGAGGAAGCACTGGGACGTGGATGGTTGAGGACTAGGGTCAGGAGGAGGAGGTTGGGATGAAGCGATGCAGGACAGGAGGCAGGATCTGGCACGGCACACGAACAGGCGTGGTGGTAGGAGGCCAAGATGGAAGATGGCGCAGCAGGCTGCTGCGTGGGGTTGAAAAGATGGGGAGTATCATACGTCCACAAAGCTATGGCTGTCTATCACAACATGAATATTGGCTACAAAGCTGGACCTGCCCAGAGAGCAGAGAGCCTGGATAACAGACACTTAGAAAATGTTGCTGATCTGTATGTCCTACTAGCCTGGCACAGTTTGGGCTAGTCACATTCCTGACTGGCTCCATGCCACGGGAGCAGAGGAGCACTGCTTTAAGTCTTCTGCCCTGACCACCATCCACCATGCAGACCACCATGTTCATGCAGAACACTCTTAAAAGATGGCTTGATATTCCTTCCTCACATATGTACTTATGGGAGTGACATACAGGGGCTCTAAGGGATAACGGATAAAGCTTTAGCAGAACCAAAAAAGGCTTCTTCGCATAGGCATTAAAACAGAGATACATTGATATAGGCTCTTCCACCACCATCCCCCTTTCTGCTGTTTTTTTAATTTTACCTCTGGCAGAGTACAGTATCTGAACAACTCTTCGTCTTCCTGGAAATCCTGCACTTTATTAACTACTTTTTCAGACTGGCCATACTGGGATCTCAGGGACTCGTCTTTCATAATCATAGCTCCCACGGGATCCACCTCTTTTCTACAGATCCTTACGAACTCCTTCCTGCAAAGCAGAGGGGATGTCCGTGTTGGGAGAGCCTGGCTTCCTCCAGCTTCCCAGAGCTCCCTCGGGATGCTGCTGCACTCCGGCCCCCCCAGCTCCTTAGGCAAGTGCCCCGTACCTGAAGCGCTCAATGTCTTCATCAGAAACGAGCTTCTTAATGAGCAGATACCCGTTGTCTTCATAGAACTGCCTTTGCTCTGTGGTGAGGACATCGTTGTCCAGGGTATAGCTGAGATGCAGAGAAGAAACACGTTAGTAGGGCCGGGCAGTGCAACGGGAGGAGCACTGGCAAGACCTGGCAGGAAGATGGTGACATGTGGGGGATCAGCGGCTGCTGTGGGGAACTGGTGAGAAACCTTCCCCACTTGCATGTCCACCTCAGCTCTGCAGGCACGCAGTGTTCCCCACGCCCCAGGAGAGCTGCCATGGTATGTCCATCTCTGCCCACAGCCACCCGCTACTTCTGTGACAGAATTCAAAGCATCCCCCTTGTGGCCTCCCAAAGTGGAGAAGGGAGCAGGAAAGCTGGATCGGTCTTCAGCAGCTTTACTCTCAGCAGAGATACTGAAGCACACAGGAATAGTCTCTGCAGTCAGGTTATCCGCTCAGACATTTTCAAAATGCATGGTTAAGCTTTTTTACTAACCTATAATTAAACAAGGGAGAATATACCCTTGCAAAATGACAGGCTACACAATGTCTAGTGACGGACACGTGTGCTAGGGCGCAAAAAAGAACTGCATTCCGCAGGTTATGGGGTTTTTTTATCTCTACCAAGGAAGATGCAGCTTACCAAAAACTCTCTGGCTGAGGAACAGCACTAACTTGGGCTGAAGTAGGAACGCTTGTCTAGGATGGAAATTAAGGAATATACACTCAAGTGCAGTGGAGTAGAACACCACCTATACACATACGTCCCGAATCCCACAATGTAGTTCGTCTTAAAGATAAGTGCTGTGCTGGACATTCAATTCATGTTCTTGTTTATTTTGCTTCTAAAAAATCTTTCCCACCTTCAGAGTAGCACATCTGGCAGAGCAGAATAAAGTAACAGCATAGTACAGCCTTGTCCACGCATATAGAAAAGTCAGTACAAAATGCCCAAGACTCCAGAGTAGTCCACGGACCTCAATTCATCTCCCAGAACATCAAGATACTCAATGATATGCTCAGTGGAGATGCTTACTTGCCCAATTTCCCTCCCTATGCTCCAGAGAGCAGCCAGACCTACCTGAAACCTGTGTTGCCTCCTGGAGGTGCTTCTCCATCTCTCCCCTCCTAACATGGGTGCACCAAATTTGGAGCCAGAAGTCATACAAGGTGAATCGAGGACTTCCCACTCCCATGCAGTGGTGCAAACCCTCACCTGCTCTCCAGTTACTGCAGAGATTAGGTCCCTCCCAAACTTGACACGGCGAACACAAAGAGAGGACAGCTATGGGCTTGTCCTCCACCTCAACTCACCTCAACAAGTTTATTTAAACACAGTTGTGTTCTCCTATGCAGAGAGAGGCATTCTCATCCACTGAGCAATTAAACCCCACTTACTAATGAAGCCTCACGAGAGCTTTGTGCATAGTATTGAAGCATCACGTAGGGGCAAGGACCAAAAAAAAGGACATTTTCATGCAGATCTGGGGCTGCAGATGCATATTTGGAGACCCCTGTACTTCATGGTTTTATGTAAACCAAAGACCTTGCTCTACTGCTCGCCACTACCTTTTAAACGTGCCATAAAAGCATGCATGCTTCTGGAATAAGAAGTAGGTTTCATCACAACAGTTGCTCCTATGGTCCCTACACCAGGAAGCTTAAACATTAGCTGGTCAAGAGTCACATACGGTGGGAGAAGAAACATGACACATGGACAGGGGTGTAGCAAAAATTATGAGCCAGAGGGAGGAAAAGGTGCTGAGAAATGGACTGAAGAGAGAGGGAAGAGAACATGGAGAGACCAGGTGGAAACCACCACAGCAGGCCCCAGAGCAAGGGACTGCACAACTGAGCACTACTGCTCCACACACCACATTTCAGGTCCATTTTCAGTGAAAATGGGACTCCTGGCCATTCAGGCTCCTAAATGTCCAGAGACAGCAGATGGAGACACAGGCACTGGTTGAACCCCAGCTTTAGCGTGCTCCTCAGCACACCTCTACCTCCCAGAATGGGAGGACAGTGGACAAGTCTATCAAGTGCTGGACCCCACTTGAACCCCTTCCTCCTGGGCTTTGTAGCACCTCTTTCTCACACTGGTTTTGCTCTTGCCTCCTTGCAACCCTCAAAGAACAAGTTTGGGTTGCTTGGACAACTAAAAACAAGAGGTACACAGGCTGGGAAGGAGCTACCACCTCTGGCAGCTCATTGTAGCGAAGACACAGAGTATTTAAACTCTTCCCTTCCCCTCACACACCCCTTTTGGGAATAATGTATTCACAGGCATCTTAGCCAACGGTGCAGGCAATATAATACTTCTGGAGAGACCAAAGCACAGGCACAGCAAGGTTGAAGATCCCCAGCAGCTCTTCCAAAGCATCTCCCTGCAGAGTCTCAAAGGACAGTACAAACTCCTGCATATCTAAGACAAGCACAGTAAACTTGTGTAGTTCTCTTGGAAACCACCTGACAGACACCGGGTGCTCTGTAGCTCCTGGCCGGGCAGCCACCGCTCTGCCGGCAGCATCAGGGTTTGATGAGAAGCAGCCGAACACCCAAATTGTTCGGGAGGTGCAGTTTCTTTCTGAATCTCTCCTGTTTGCCTGCATTTTGAGGAAACCTTCACTTCTACAGTTGGTGTCCTGTTTTTTTTTCCAGTGTCCCAAACCAGGCAGCACCCAAGCTGAATTCAGAGCTGTGGGAATGAAGGTCTTCTACAGGCACTTGGGAATGTGGCTTCTTCTCCACTGCCTTCCTGTAAGGAGACCAGCGCTGCTGTTACCGATGCAGCACTCCCCTCTGGCTCCTACATCAAGCTCGGAAGAAAAACTTGAGGCATTTCACCTTCTGCTGCTTCCTCTCCTTCCTGAGGCCACAGGAGAGGACTCTGTGAAGGCAAAGGTTTCCCAGTGCTACGCAGAAATAACTCATCTTCCAATACACCGATACAACCAACATACAGCAACCTCTAATAACCCGATCCCTAAAAGCAACTACAGGAGGAAGCTGGGTATGTACAAGACGGTACATTAAACCCTCTATTACGCAGGTTTGATTTTAAGTAGAGAAGACCAGGATGCTCCCTTCTCCAGCCCAGGAAGGTCGGAGCGCAGGGCCCACGGAGCGGGGGGGGCGGGTGTGCACATCTGCACCCCGCAGGGCACTGCCGAGACCCCGCGGGCTTCGGGCGGTTTTCACATGTTGTGTCTCTGGTGGTGGCTGCTACAGCCACCAAGACATTTCTCCTTTCGTAAAAGGAGGGGCATTTTCTGGACGGAAAAGTGACTGTCCTACCCAAATCACCAAAGCCAGAGATTAAACCAAAACCAGTGCACTGATGTAACATACATCAGACAAATCTATTCTGATTAGATTGTGTCATTTACTTTATCCACACACCTTTCTTGCTCCAGTCCAGCTTGGTCATATTTTTGTCTAAAGCTCTTTGCATCAGGACCATTGTAGCTGAAAAACAAAACAGCCTGTACAGTGCTTCTCCTTCCTTACTGTCTCTTTACAACCAGGGTGCTTTTCCTAGCATTTATTTCCAATTTTGTGTTCCTACTTGCACCTGTGTCTTATGGCAGCCTGAGTCGACTACTATCCATCTGGCTTCATAGTTTTAATATATTTGAAGACTCCTACATCCTGTTTGATCACACCCTCTTCACCAATTTATTATAATTCAGAGGTAACTTGTGAGCATTCAGCTCTTACCAAAAATCAGCGGCATTTAAAAAAAAAACCAAAAAACCAAAGGGTTTTGAAAGGCAACATTTAGGGCGGCTACTTTAAACATTCTATCAGCAAGCAGTCTTCATTTAACTTTCGGAAGCATGGGACAGACTACCTTGAAAGCTGCTTTCTGCCCCGTTTTCCTTTCTCTGACCTGTCGTGAAGCTGGCAGCCTCCAGCATTTCCCCACGCACAAACCAAACCCCGATGCTTGTCCCGATGCTGCTCTACCAGTCAAGCCTGTACCTCTCAACAACATCTGAGGCACTGTGCAATTGCTAAGCCTTAATTGCTAAGTTTATCTCCCCCAAAACCCAGGAATCTCTGGGAGGAAAACTGGCTGCAGGTAACTCCCCGCTCGGTGCCGGGGGGCTGCCGAGGAGCTGGCCCACCAGACCCACACCCCCACGCCTGCAGGTCGCAGGACTGAAGCTCAGGGAGAAAGCACCAGGCAGCAGGGTTTGCCAAGGGGAGGGCCTGCCGGCGGCTGGGACGTGCGTGGGGGAAGCTCAGCGCACGCTCTGCGCGTCCCCTTGTTCTCCCCGTTCCCCGCCAGCAGTTGCGGGGCTGCAAGGGTTTCATCAGGCCTGTGCAGGGCGCGGCGCGCTCGGGCACCGACCGCGGCCGAGGCCGGCTCGGGTATTCTCTTTATGGATCTCCCATCCCTAAGGAGACTGCCAGAGCTTGCCTCATCCCCCCGTGAATCAGCCCGGAGAGATTTTTACGGCCCCGCTGTCACCCCGGCGTGGTGGCGGAACGTGTTTCCCAAGTACCTCATTGGCACTGGTAGAGCTCTGGGATGTCGGCAGACTGCATCAAATCCGCACCGGAGGCTGGGTGGCCTTTCTGTCCAGCCTTCTGGGAGAGCTCTGGTGCTTTTGAGTAAGAAAAGAGGGAAAGGAGCAAAAAGAGTCACAGTGCAGCACCTGGGGATGTGGGAGGGGACGGAAAAAAAAAAGCCCAGAGGGGAAAACCTGGGGTAGGGAGAGGGGAAGAAGTGTAAAAAATGGGCAGCTGCAAATAGAGGTTGCAAAAAAAAAAAAAAAAGCTGTAGAGGCTTG
>NW_010538530.1:10390-29024 GCF_000687285.1 Phaethon lepturus
ATGCTGGGATACACTTGTAAGTGGCATATTAAATATACACTGTCCTTAGCACACTCTCATCTGCCTTAATTAACACTGCGAGTGCATCAACCAACACATTTGAGAAGAATAATATTCAGGGATCGAAAACGGCCCCATCGCTAAGAACTGCGGCACAGTTCAGAAGATGATTTTCATCACCTTCGCACACGTGCCCTGTTGCCACCGCGCCGCAGAGCCTCACTGTTCCTGCGAAGCGGACTTCAGCCCCCGCGTCTCGGTCAGACTAGCTCGTGCCATTGGTGTGACAGTCAGTTCATCCTTCAAGCCCACGCTGTGAAGCAGATGCTGCTGGAGGGTGGGTTGTCTCCCGATGGAATTCGCTGTCCTTCATCCTCCCCTTTTCCCTGGGCCAGGAGGATTCATCTCAGACCAGGACAGAGCAGGGAAGTAGGGACAGAAGTAAAGGCTCTGAGGAGGATGAAGGTGGGAGGAAGGCCTGCTCCAGGTCCAGCCTTGCAGGCTGCTCTCCCACAAGTTGGAGAAGTTGGAGGAATCTGGATGAGAGAGCAGGGAGAGGAGTGATAAACTGAGGGCAGCAAACCCAGTAACAAATACAGTGCAATAACATAAGATGGATTGCAGCTTCAGGACTGGAAGGAAGTTATGCTAAGAATTTACATTATTATTTTGCCAACCTGACGTTTGCAAATAGATCTTCACTCCTGCCAGTCTGTTCATAAACCCCTTCTGCGTGAGCAGTTCAGCCTGGCCCTGCTCCCAAAGACGCACCATCAAAGATTAAGTCCCCTGGTTGCTCCAGGTGGTCTCATGATAATAGGGTCTGCACCAAAACTCTGCACCACAGCTGCTTTAGGAAGCTTAACTCCATTTTGCAACAGGTTTTGCTGGAATCTTGAGGTAACATGTCGATAAATCAAAATCAGCTGTCAATATACTAAGCTTCATGTTAGTGCTACAGATAAAGAGAAGCGAAGGCACGGATAGAAAGTGCTTCTGAACTTAACCTGTACCCTAAAAGCTGATTTCCTTTAAAACTCAGTGGCAAATCTCCCCATGATTTGAGTAAAGGTGCACCAGAGCAGGTTTTACATACTCGGTTTGTGGCAGCCGCCTGGACTGGCTGCATTCCTGTTTGTGGTTCTCACCGTCAGTGGCTCCACGTATGCTCGGTGCAGTTAGTCGACTACTCCCTTCGAGGCCTACAACAAAACATAGGCTGCTGACAAAAATGGGACAAACAAGATTAGGAACCCAAAAAACCCTCTCATCTGACAAAAGTATTTTGTGTAGTCAGAAGCAAGCGTACAGGCTCTGTGAAGGGACAACTAGCAGCAGCAGTGACAAGCACCCAGCACTTCATTGCCAACGAAATCAGACCTTTGACTCCTGAGCTATAGGAAAACTCCTAGTGATAGGTAAACAGAAAGTTAATAAAAGACCCTCAAATCAAATTCAAGTGAGGGGGAAGGGGAAGGACAAAAAAAAAAGTCAAGTAGAGTAACAGTTTTATTACTGAAGTCCTATTATAACTGGACTGAAAGGTCTATTTATAATTCAGATATATGCTGCAATTGCCTTCACAATCCAAGCTGAAACAGGAACCTCAATAAATCTTCATCTGTTTCAAAATTCAGGTAAGAGTCCCTTTGAAAAGTTAAAGCAGAACAATACTACACATACCAATTCTGCCACGGACCTGCTTGCAACGTAGGTATTTCTTCCACTGTATGTGTTTGACAGTATCTTATGTAAAGGTGTCTTGCATACCTGAAAAAAACAAAACAAAACCAAAAAGAATATGTAGTTAGTGATTTTGCTGTCCTGATTTAGGAGTTTGGGAGTGAAGGTGCTTTTATACATACATAATACATGCTTACATACAAATATATATGCATTTTTAAACAAGAGCAGCCTCAAAAAACTGATCTCTCTGTGCATTGAATGCAATTATTCCTTTTTATTATTCCTATTATACCTATTTATTATTATTATTATTATTTACTGGTTCTCTGGTAGTCTTGATAATACAACCGGTAACATCCAGCAATACTGGCTTGTGAAGTAGTTGCCGTGTCACTGGACCACCCTGTTGTATCCCACTCCGAAGTGATTCCGATGCCTCATCCACCGTGGCACGGAGGAGCGGGTGGTTGAGGTGACTGCCCTTTGTTCGTACCCTCACGCCAATACAGTCCATGGTCACGCTCTAATACAGCAAAAGTTGATTTCGGGCGTTGCTGGCACCCGCTCTGTGCCTGGCTCTCGGCGCCGCAGCCGTGACGTCATTGGCATGACTGCTGGTTGTGGGGTAGCCATGCTCTCCAAAAACAGGAGAACTGTGTGGACACATAGGAAAACCCCTGTCCTTTGCATCTGACTCTGATTTTTATTTAAAGAAAAACCCAAAACAAACAACAAACTTATCTGTTGATAAGCTTCACTAAAGTACAGACTGAATCTCATTAATCTAGGAAAAGAAACAAGGGAGAGATATTCTTCGTTAAGAAAACTGACGGTGGCAGTCATCTTTTTATTAAAATTAATGGCATTTAAGAGGGGCTGTGTCTTAGCAAAGTATTTTTACAGCTTTGTCTGTCAGTTTCACGAGTTTTATAGAACATTTTTATACAGCTGTTTTGCATTTGGCTTTTACGTTTTAATGTTTTCTGTTCATTAAATCACAAAACTAATAAAAACTAAATGATTGAGATTTCTGCAGCAGTACAGGAATAGTCCTAATGCACAGTGTTATAATTTAATAAGCATCTCAACTGACTATTAAAATCCACATTATGATCAGAACTGTAATTCCAAAGATGAGGTCTTGTGAAAGCTTAATTCACTGTGGTGGGAAGTGGCAGCTGCTCCAACTCAGCAAAATGGGCTTTTTTAACTTAGATGCCAGGGAAAACAGATGTAGATGAGACTATAATAAGAACAACAATAAAATCCACCACCGACACACAGGTTCAGTTCTTATCACCAGGAGATTCAAGAAGGGCTTCTAAAGACACATTAGCAGCGAAAGGGAGGCAAAGGAAAATGTGGACCCAGTGGAGAAAAAAATAGGGAGACCTAGTGACAAAGGACACAAGAAAGGTCAAGGGACTCGATGTCTTCTCTGCCTTGGGCTTTGCTGGCATGGTCTGTCCTCGGCTTCCCTGTGCCGAGCAGCGGGGTCTGGGGCCACCCACACTGCAGAAGAACTGAGCTGGAGGCCACTGAAGCAGATTGGGCATTTTCAAGTCCATGGGACCGTGTGGGATTTATCTGTAGGAGCCAACATGACTGCAAAACTGCTCTTCTCCTGTGCCAGCAGAGGTTCTCGATGAACAGAAAAAGGCAAATGTTGTACCCGTCTTCACAAAAGGCAAAAAAAAGGACCTCAGTCTCCAAAA
This sequence comes from Phaethon lepturus, assembly GCF_000687285.1. Classification (NCBI taxonomy): domain Eukaryota; kingdom Metazoa; phylum Chordata; class Aves; order Phaethontiformes; family Phaethontidae; genus Phaethon; species Phaethon lepturus. The sequence goes on from NW_010538530.1 coordinate 13,792, forward strand.
AGATTATGGAGTAAGCCCTCCTGGATTTGCTATGTCCACGTACACCAAGGACAAGATGATTGGGAACTGCCAGCACAGACTCACCAAAGGCAAAATGGGCCTGGCCAACCTCCTCGCCTCCTGCGACGGAATGGCTCTGTGGACGAGGGTAGGGCAACGGGCAACGTGCACCTTGACCTTAAGAAGGCTTTTGCCTTCTTGGGACAGGCAGGCTCTAATGTGGGTGGAAAATGGGCTGAACTGCTGGGCTCGAAGGGCTGTGATCAGCAGTACGAAGTGCAGTTGGTTACTAGTGGCATCCCTCAGCATTCGGTAGCAGGACCAAGGCCGGTTTATCGCCGTGTTACCAGCCTGGACAAGAATGACTCCTCAGGAAGCTGCCTGATGGCACTAAGCTGGGGAAGCAGTTCCTGCTGCTGGAGGGGGGACCTCGGCAGGCAGGCTGGCAGCAGCCCCGGGAAGTTCAGCAAAGGCAGAACGCCACAGCGGGTGTGGAGTTAACCCCGGGCTGCGGACAAGCTGGGTCCTGCCTGCCTGCAAAGCAGGAAAGGACCCAACGGACAAGTTGAACACGAGCAAGCAGCGTGCGCTTGCAATGAAAAGGGCCGACTGGATGCTGGGCTGCGTTGGCAAGAGTGCGGCCAGAGGGTCAAGGGAAGTGGTTCTTCCCCTCTTACGAGGCAGTTTGTGAGATGACATCTGGACACTGCGTCTAGTTCTGGGCTCCCCAGCGCACACACTGACATCCTGGAGTGAGTTCAGTAGAGAGCCACCAAAATGAGGGGGCTGAAGCACAGGATGCACAAGGAGAGGCTGAGAAAATAGCTCAGCTTGAAGAAGAGAAGGCTCCAGAGAGATCCTACAGCTGTCTGCAAGTACCTAATGGGGGCAGACAGAGAAGACAGCCAAAGTTTTCTTGAAGGTTTACAGCAAAATTAAGAGACAATAGGCACAAACTGCAGCAAGAAAAAATCCTGTTCGATGTAAAGAGCAAATTCTGCAGAATGGGGATGGCCAAACACTGAAACTGAGAGTACAGAGAGATTGTGAACTTTCTGTCCTTGGAGATATTCAAAACCTGACTGCACACAGGCCTGAGCAACCTAGTGTGACCTCAAGGTTGTCTCTGCTTTGGACCAGGAGACTGCAAGACGTCTGTTCTATACTGAATTATTCTGTGAGTTCAGCTATGGTGGTAGGAGCATCCCCCAACTGACCCACTACAATAAGGAATGTGCATTTGAACACAAATCTGGTTTTACCTTAAAAATATTAGGATCATTTTTCTGTTGTTACTACCCCTCTCTGAAGCTTTGAGATGTGGGGCAACAGCTTTTTCATGCCTTAAAAAAATACAACAGAAAATAGGTCAAGATTGCACGCAAAAGCACAAAACAGCACTGGTCGGAATATCAGCATTAGCTTAAACATGTCTTGGGTGACAGACGGAAAGATGTAGTGTCGTGGTCTGGAGATGGGGCAGGCAACGAGGTACGCACCTGGAATCAGAGCCTGGAGCAGCAAAGCCTGTGCTGCAGTGCTGGAGTCTGAACTGCTGCTGCTGGAAGCAGAGCAAGCCAGATTACAGCTCGTTTAGACACACTTGGAGGAAATCCTCCGTGTGGGGGGCACAGGGTCTGTCGAGAGACAAGCTGAACAGCATTGCCTTCCATAAAAGCAAAGTCCTGCCTCTAGTTCTGGCCTCCGCTGAACGTCAAGCTTTGGGCAACCCCTACCCACCTTACTGAGGCACTGCAGCCTGCCTCCTCTCCAGCACGAGGAGCGGGGTCTCAGGACCACAGACGTACCTAACTTCTGAGCTGTGGGTGCCCACCCACCCCAAAAGACGCAGATGCCTTCAGAAGTACTGGAGACAGCTGGATCCATCACAGCTAGCTCTGAGAGCGAAGGGCGTAAAAACCCTCAAGCTCTTCCTGCATGGTTGGCTCTTGCGATGCTAGCTGACCTCAGCAGTTAGTGAGCTGATGATGCGCAGAAGTCTCCTTCAGAGAGGTTGCTCCTATCGAGGTCCCAGAGCTCCCCAAAGGGATCCCCCTCTCCCTCATGACCACCCAGCCTGGGAAAAATGCCTATATAAAGGCTGAATAAGGGGATATTTTATTACCTTTCCCCTCTTCAAGCACTGGCCACAGAGGCTGCCGTCACATCTTGTGGTCAGAACGCACACGTCCACGCAGGTGACTTTTCCCAACTGTTTGCCAGATGTTCAGTGAAAAAAAATATTAAAAATATATTAAAAAAAAATAAATAAATCCGTAAGTATTGGCCATCATGCCCATCCATTCCCACTGCAGTCACTCAGGTTTGCTGCCCTCTCACTGCAGCACTCGCACTAAATCTCCCAAGTAGAAAAGGGTCAGTCCTGAATTTCTAGTGAAACATGAAAATAATACCTAACCAAAAAAAAAAAAAAAAGAAAAAACTATTCTGACTGTATATACGGAGTGTTATTTTTCCCCTGATGCAGGGGAAAAGCAAAAGGCTGAGGACACCAGCATATTAAAAAGATAACACATACTAGCTTTTCAAGAACATGTGCTACTTCTCAAGGATATTGCTTAGGCTAGTGAATACTCCCGTTATAAAATTTCTTCCTTCTCAATCTCCACTCTTCTCCCAACTCCGATGGGGTTTTACAAGCAGCCTTCTCATCCAGACTGAGGGATGGAAGTTGGTATATGCAGAGGTACCTGCGTATGCAAACAAAAATACATTGCATTTGTATAAATGACTGGACATAGCTAATAAAAACTGCTGTTGCTTTCTTACAGCTTTTTGACCAGCATCTCAAAGATCTCCTTTTAAATGACAATTTTTTTTTAAGTGTCCTGCTCAAAGCTGCATGTTTTTGGACTTGCTAGCCCAGTACAATGTACCCTCCTACAGCTTATGCTTGATCTGCAATCTCTTTATTTAGCAAAACAAATCAGAAAACTTCTTATCCGAATCACTGCACTCCTTAACTGATTAGGTAGTGCTGACGGAAGACTTCCCAACTCCATCATCACCCACTGGGAGGCACCTCTCAGCCAGCCAAGCCAGGAAGCACTTTGGGATGTAAATTCCAGCATCATCAGGAAACATCAGGAGAGGCTTGGACCACCAGTTCACCTACGCAGGGTTTTGCCTGTAGCTGGCGAAGGGAAGTTCTCCTCTGAAAATCCAAATGGTTCTTGCCATGAAAGGTTGGGGCAAAGGTTGTGAATTTTCACTCGCCTTGCTGGCCGGGCAACTTTCCTCTGCATGCCCTTCCTCTTGAAGATGGACCTTCCACCATCCAAAGCATGTCTAGGGAAGGAGAAGTGTTGGTTTCACACCTGGCTGAGGAACTATTGACATAACAAGTGAAAAAAACCCCAGTATCTACTAACTAGTACGTTTTTCTGCTCAAGGGGAGCTTACACACACCTACCACCCGTTTAAAATACAACAAATCTTTGTAATGAGTACTTTGACACAGTAGTCAACTGTTTTGGAGACATTTGATCTAGTTTGGTTGGTTTTTTTTAATCTAATAAAATAAGCTATGTAGTGACAGTCTTGTCCATGACCATAAAGAAAATGAACGAAAGCCAGCTCCACAGTTTTGTATCAGGATACAGAACAAACTTCACAAAACAGCAGAGGAAAAAAAAAGAATTCTATCAGTATTTTTTGCACAGACAACTGTTTTTTGATGCTTTATTTTCAGAACTGCTGTAAAAAACTCCCTCCCCGCCCCCGCCAATTCAAAAACTCAAGTTACTGCTTTGAGAGTTTCGTGGTGAACAAGCAACTCTCAGATGACTTCTTCAGGAAAAAGAGCGCGAGATTCTGTACGGTTTAGGCTACTCATGGGGGGGGAAGAAAGAAAATTCCAGCTTTGCAAAAGGTGTCTGCTGAGAACACTGAGCAGAAAAAGATGAGCCAAGTTTTTTGCCAGAGCTGTCACTGGGAGGAAGACTGGAAATTTAAACCTCACATGATGCACAAGACCGGTTCATCTCTCGTGACTCATTTTTCATCCACAGAAGCCCTTGTAATTCGTGCTGGTAGCAGTAACGATTGTCCAAGATTTTCTTCTTCCTGGTCTGAATATCAAGGAGCAAATTCCACAATCTGTGAAAAGCTTGGGAAGAGCTGGTTCAGTGAAGGGCGCTCAGTCGCGTCCAGCAGAAGGGCCGCAGGGTGCGTCTCAGAGAGCAGAGTCAGCAGTGAGCCTGCTGCATCGGGGCAGCTCACCGTGCATCCAGGAAAAGATGGGTTTCAGCTCCCGTCCCACTTTCAGGGCTGCTCATGAACCCTCGTCTAGCTTACAGCAGGCGCAGCTGGGAGGACGTGCAGAGGAAACAATTCAAAACCATTGCATACTTCGTGCTGATAAGTAAAATAAACAAAATAAAGTGGATAATATACTTGGAGATAACCTGCTTGCCCCCAACTTTGGCATGCAGGCAGATATTCTAGATTACCACTGGACATCACAGCTTGCAGAATTGATCAAAGGAGTAATAACAACTATCAATATAACTACACTCGCAATAAAATTAAAAAAGGAGGACTTCTCCTCTTTCCAGTTTGTAATTCAGCTAGGAATCAAAAAAGTTCATGCACTTATACAAGAGCAATAAAAAAAATTAAATATTTATTTTGAATAACAAGCTTAAGTTCAAGCTGCAATGTTGGCAATGGAGATTTTAAACACAGATCACAAAAGCGTGCACAAAAATGTATTTGAGCAAAGAACAAAATAATACTAAGAATTATACTAAACAGCTGCTGATTTTAAAGAAACAAAAAAGGCTTGTAATCACTATACAAAATATAAAATGTATTAAACACTACCATCCACAGAACAGAGGTTTATTTTAGTTTGATTATATTTAAAAATTATTTGTGTAGTTATTTATATAGTGAATTGTAAATGAATATTATACAGGAACCTCCTTTTGGTCTGCAAAACCTTTGTTGCACTATAGCACATCCAATCACATTGCAAAAAAAGAATTATTTTTCCTTACTATCAATAAAGAAAACAATCATTGATAATACAGTAAATATTGTCAGGTCTACAAATAATGAAATTAAAAATGACTCCTTCGACTCTGAAGCGCTTTCCATGCAAAGTCAACACTTGCTCGTTTAAACAGAGTGCACTACCAAGCAATGTCCAGGGTCGTAGATGCTCTTGGTAAGACTAAACCTTACAAAAAAAAATTAAAAAAAAAAAAAAAAATCAAAGATTGAACGTAATCATGCAACCCTCTTACTACTGGGTATACCCACTGTGTCACTTATCAATTTATTGCCTTCCTGGAATATCACTCAAGGCATCAAAATTAGACTTATGATAAATATACATATAATGAAAGGACACAAAACTGCTATTCGACACTACTACCGGTAATGTCTGTGCTACGTGAAAGCACCTTTAAAAAGAGCCTATGCGGCAAGAGATAAGTGTCTAAAGATTCAAAATGAATCAACAGTATTGGATAACAATATAATTCTCAACTCAGAAGCTGCCTCAAGATTAGGTGCATCTTCAGTTAATGTAACAGGAAAAAAAGGCAATGGATTTTATTTTATTAATTGTATCCACTCATAAACTGACCTAAGGCCACCAGATGTGCAGACACAACAAGTTTTCTTTTCTTTTTACAGTTCTTTAAATTGTAGGATGATAAAGGAATAGATCTATTTAAAAACAAACAGCTATTTCATCTATATTAAGAGGTGGCACCGGGCGTCGGGTTCACGTTCTGAGTGGCCACCTGTGGTGCAACTTCAATGATTCGTGGTTTGTCTATAATTCTGGCCGTGCGGTTACCCTTCTCTACAATGCCGATAATCCATGCTTGGTGACCTTCGCCGTATTTTGGAGACTTGATCTCGGCACAAAAACGTGCTGCCTGTTCTCGTGGTAAACAGATGAGGAGGCCTCCTGCAAAGAAAAGCAGCAGAGCATTAAAACATCTGATTGCAAAGCATTTCAACCTTGATCTGCCAAATCCCTATTTAGACAAGCACTTGGTGACTTCAGTGGATTCTGTGGATCTCCAAGGACTCCAAGAGAAGACATGGTGGAAGTCTGAGCTCCTGCTTTACAGAAGGAAGTTTGCGCCTGAATTCAGTGTTTAGTGGGTATGTACATGAAGCCAAATACACACAAAAGATGTTGGCAACAGGGCATCATACCGATGCCAACAAATGACATACTGAATCAACACCACCATTGTAAACTTCCAACAGAGGACTGCAAAGTGCCTCTACACAGAAACATGTTGGATAAAGGTCATATTCAGATACCTATAACCACATATTGGTAGCAGCTGATTCTGTAAGTAATCCCACTGCCCACAATGAAATCATTCATCAAAGTAGGGACTATTACCAGAGAATGCAAGAGGCGGAAAATTAAACATAGGCTTGATCCAGTGCTCCCTGTGACAGTCTTTTTGACCCCTTTGTTAGAGAATTTTCTAACGTTCTTTAGCCTTTCCCATAAGATTTTTTTCTTAGAGACAACAGAAAAAATATTTTATTTACTAATGAGTGGTTTTCAGAAGCGGCACAATAACTAGTTAGCAAGCTCGCCATTCAGTTATTAAATGGAAGAACACTTCCATTCTGAGAATCCCAGAGCACCAGAACGGTGGCTTGCCAAGTGAATTACTAGAATGAGTTTCATCGTCAGCTCTGGCACAAATTTCCAAGGGGCTATGACCAAATCATTAAGCGTTTTGGTGCTACTCTTTACTACTAAAGTATTCCGCTTTTCTGTATCCCTTACCTTTTTTACAGTGATGCTATGCTGCGATCGTGTGAGGCACTGCAACGCAGAGCAACAAACTCATCTGCAGATACTCAATTAAGCCTCAAAGCGTTGTACTCTACACGCAGTTTGCGCAGCTCATGTCTGTGCACTGTGCTGTATTCTGACACACAGCAGCCTCTTGCAAGGGATGTTACAGTATCATCTCCCATTGGAAAATGTTTGGAGGACACAGGCAAGACAGTCTATTCACGCAAACAGGAATTTGGGCACATGCTCAGGCTTGCTTACTCTTTAAGAGTTATTTGACCCAAAGTCTTCTCATGCGGGTGAAGGACATCAGCCAGCAGCACCAGTCATGCCACCAGCTCTGAGCCAACCCTGGGGGTGAAGTGCCACCTGGCGAACCGGCCACCCTGGGCTCGGTGCCACCTCCTCCTCCACAGCCCTTGGGGCAGCTTCTTAGCACCTTGGGCACCTTTATGTTTGCTTTCCAAAGCAAACAGTCCTCTTGGCGGTGACTAAAGACACTTTTAATTTAAAGCCGTGAGAAAGAAGCAGCTACTGAACATGAGGATTTACTTATAAGGATACATGAAAGTGTGAAAGTTATTTTTTAGGTTCTGCATGAAGCAGATGAGTGTGCCATGCAGAAAAATGCCTACCTCTCTCAGATGTTTCAGAACAGCCAGGTATTTCCACCAAAAAACAACAAAGAAACCCAGAAGCTTGAAAAACAGCATTTAAGCTACTCCAGATGTAACAGACAAATCAATGGCAAAAGAATTGTGCACCATTCCCATGGAAGGCTCTACATCAAACCGAAGAGAAACCTATGTCATGGTGCGAGTCAGGGAAGGGGTTTACAAGTGGTAGTGCAGAGAACGTGCAAACTAGCCAGAAGGAAGGTGCAGAAGTATGGTGAAAGAGGAAGTATGAAAGAGCACAAGAATAATCTTCACTCAATTATCCCCCCCCCTTCCTGCAATTTTGTATCATTGGTACACATAGCCTCTTAACACTCTTTGGCAAGATCAGAAAAATGTATGAAATCCCAGCTTCCAATCAAAAACCACTTCCCACCTGCTGGCTGCATCCCACAGTTTGATAAATAACCCTTAATAAAGGCTATGGGCTACTCTCCATCAGTAGTAGGACTCCTATATTAAGGGATTATAATTATTTCTCTGCTAAATTGACCAATCTAACCCTTTGGGTAAGTCCTCAGGGTTCACCTCTCTGCATTCTGCTGTAGTCTAGTCTATGCTACTGGCATTCCCAACTGCTGTTTTTTGTCCCATGGACAACTACAAGAAGTCTTCACCTGTGCAACGTCACAGCCAAATGGAGTTTAAGTTGTTGCAATGTGCCTGTGGAAAATGAAGCAGCAGTGCCACTCTGCACTGAAGCAAGCAGCATTTCATGGTGTACCTAGTTTTTCAGGTCTGCGTCAGCCACCGCTGAAGACAAAGCAAATGAACTGTAGAGTGAATGAACAAATGGCTGGGGCGGTTTGGGAGTTTGATGCACGCTTCGTTCGGGGGTTGAAAGGATGCAGATACTTGGTGTTAGTCCTGGCTTACCTCTTTAAAAATGAGAGGGATTTTTCTGGTAAGAGGTTTTTAACATGGCTGGTTTTAACAGTTGCATTGCAAGCAGGGAAGTGGACCCATAAAACTTCAAAAGCAGACTAGACAAAGCTTTGCAATTAAGAGCAGAGATACAAACAGTTCATGAATCATAACCAAGTGTCCTTGCTCCTGCTAATGGCTTTCTCCCACAATGACTAACAAAAGGATGAGATCATTATCCTTGCCTCTTGTCAGGCACTAACACAGACCTTCTTTTCTACCCACTTGCCTATTTCCACAAATTTGCACCAACACCGAGTTGAGATACCTGTACTACCCTAAAAAAGTTGGCTGACACCAGTTAACAGTTTCAAAAGTTATTGGAAGAGGACTGGCAAAAATACACACATGCATGAATATTACACATTTTGTAACTTATTTCTGCAAGTAGCCAGTCTAATAAACAGAATTAATTATCTTAAGACTAACTGCCTGACTGCAACTTTAACCATTACCAGTTACCTAAAAGAGAGTGCAAAATCATGTAAAACTGCAATTTTAAGAAAATACACCATAAGCAAGAGTGCCTGGAGGATGGAACAGATGACATAACAGATCTTTCCAACACTGACTTTTATCAACAAGTGCCCAGCAAATGCACACTGGAAAAAAACCACAAGAGTCTTAAAATCCATTCAAATTTTTTCCAGTAAATTTCTCATTGCCTGCCCACTCTGCTGAAAAACATCTGTTCACAAATGAAGAAGCTACAGACAGAGCATTTCTGGAAATTTAAGCCGATAGAGAAAGAGCATTATCTATATTACCGTATGAACAGCCCTGAGCAGCCCCCAAAAGGCATCCTCACAACGGGATATAGAGGTACAGCAAGACAGACTCCATATAAATCAACCCCGGGACGTGAAGTGCGCAAACAGCATGGGTCTGAACACTAACGAGCCACCTCAGCGCACCGTGCCCAAGCTAATACACACTGCTGCAATCCGTCAGGCTATCTGGCCGAGCCTAAAGCCTACAGGACTGCAGTTGTACAGCTTTCGGACCAGAGCTATTGTGTCCACGTGGCTCTGGATCTTTCTAACATTTGGCAGACACTGCCCTGTAACAAATCCCTATAGCCACCTCTAACGCGAGAAAAGCAACGCTGTGATGAAATCAAACATACGTGTTTTGAGGCACCCAGAGTTCACAAATAACCAGATTATGTCTTGCTGGTTTTTCCATCATCATCTATGTTGAAACGTAAGCCCTTCGGCGTTTCAAAGACACCCCTTGCTCTCAGTCCCAAAAAGTCGACTGTTTTCCGCTTCCAAGTACTCTCATAGCAGCACGTACATCCGCACCATTTTACAGTCCCTTAGTGAAAAGGGAGAATTGGATATCCCTAGGGTGCAGGATGTGCCGCTCTGAAGACTCACGCACTTGGTTTGCAGCTAAACCATTCCCATGCCAACTGCTGTACAAACCTCTGCCACAGCCACTCACCTGAAAGAACATCCTGCAGTTCCAGCTCTGCGACCAAGCTATTTTTTGGACTCTTTGCAACTGATAGCAAATGCTTCTAGCACTCTGGTTATGTGGACTCCTGGGTAGTAAAAATCTGTCTGGTGCTACCAATCTTATTGACAGAGCTTGCCAAACTGCCACCAGATATTTCTGGTCTCTGCTGACTGACGCTGGATTTGAACTCTTGAAAGGGTTCACGTCCCATATCCTATTACACACCATCTGAGCCATACAGTCTCTGTAGGACAGAGAGTCTGTTTAAACACAGATGGTTAAGGAACAATTCAGCAGATCACGGTAAGTTGTGTATTCACTAGGGGAAAAGTTTATGGCTCCCACTGTGATGCTTCTTTCCAGATCTTTGGACTGTTTTGCTTCAAGGGGCCCCCTCTGTTGTGAACTGCAGAGAACTTGGATAATACTTTTGGAGAGCAGGAAGAGGGTGGAGAAATGAGATAAGAGAAAAGACAGATTTGTTGCTACATCTTCTCCATTTCCCAGAGAGAAAGAAAAGTCAGATTAAAGAAGAAAAAGCAACAGGACAGAAGATTCAAGGGGAAAATGAAATATCAAGACTTCCAGCAGAAGACAGTGATCATGCTAGTCAGCAAAGTGGCCTACACTTCATAATAAGGCAACTTTCAAACATCAGAAGGTCTTATCACCCGATGACTGTTTAAATGCTTATCTGAAATGAACTTTGTGTCCATAGCCTGATTCTCAGTACACATCTGTTTTATTTGTTGTCACAGCAAGTGGTAGCTTTATTAAATAGAGAACTCAAGCAGTGAATGGGTTAGAGAAATTTTTTCTTTTTTTTTTTTTTTTTTTTTTTTTTTTTTTTTTTTTTTTGGTGCTGCTAGTCACAGTCCCTTAAAGTCAGATTTCATGTATGTCAGAGAGAAAATCTATATTCTTAGATGTCTGTATGCTGTGGATAGAGAAGGCCTCAGTCACTGAGGCTGGCCCATTCGGCACTAAACTTCACACATATTCACGAGAACCAAAACACCACTCCTTTCACTGGCAAACCTCCTGCAGGCAGCTCTACCTTTGAGAAAACTGTGTTGGCTATGCTGGAATTTTCAGATATACACTGTTCTGGAGTTCAGAGGTAAGAGAAAAATAGGTTTCTAAAGAATTCAGAATCATCATTAACTTCTAACTGCAAGATGTTCTAGATACAGCCAAGGTTTCTCTAATAGCGCTTCATAAGGAAGTAGAAGGCTTTCAGGGTAGGATGGTGGTTTGGAAGTTAGGCTGAACAAGTTAATTGTGAACAGTTGTGTGGCTAATGCTCATTAGCTTGGCTATCCACCAAACCAACTGTGATTTTGAATACAGAGCACATGATTTGTACATTTGAAATGTTATTAAATTCTAACTTGGAGGTAAAAAAGGGGGGTACAACTGTCACCTACCTGAAGTCTCTGGACAAGTCCCGTGCATGAGGCCGAACATATTGCCACAAGCCTTACTGACAGCAGCCATCTTAGCAAGAACAGGAAGGTTATGAATAACAAAGGACACCTCATTTCGCTGCTGCTTGGCAAGGTTTTGTGCATGCCCCAGGATTCCAAATCCTGTGATGTCTGTAGCTGCATGTGCATTGAAAGTGTGCATGAGTCCAGCAGCTACAAGAGAGGGAGAGGGGAAAAAAAAATTTAAAAAAATTAACGGGAAAAGCAATGCTTCGACAACATTGTGCACAGTTTTGAATGAAGTTGCATACCTTTAATTTAAATCAGGATGGGTTGCTGTTTAAATTAATAATTAAAAGAAAAAAAGCATGCTTGAAGGGAACTGGAATTCACCAATACTGCACGTAACCCTTAAAAAACTCAATTTGTATTTAAGGTATTAAAACATGCTGAATATCCAGCACCAAGTTATATTTATGAGCATGTTCTATTTGACACGTGCTACTAATTTCTATTAGCAGTCTAAGAAACAGGGGTTTGCTCCAGATTCAAACTTCTGAAAGCCGAGGACCAGAATGGTTCTGAGCTCAGCTTTGCTTCATTAAGGACAAGGACCAGACTCATCCTGGGTCAGTTTTCTCACGTCTTCCCCTGCCACTCCGTAAAACGGTCACATTAGAACTTAAGTTCTGGACACTCGAAGTTTAAGAGCGTAAGAACAAAACCTGCAGGTGTGGGGGAAGGGCACCAGCCTCCCCACCTCTGCATTCATGAAATTCTTGGGCATTTGCAACTGCAGAGCCCCGGGTGGGAGAAGGGCACCTCTGCATGCAGGACAATAGCTCCAGTTAAGAATATTTAAGTGTTGTTAAAGGAGCCTGACAGGAGTCAGCGGAGAAAAACAAAACCAAGAATGCTTTGCCCTTCTTTGGTGCTTCCCAGTACATAAGCAGGACCCGAGTTCTTTTCCATAAGACAATCCTGGTCATTTATTTTTCCTGGAAGACTTCGTGAAAAAACGAAAAAACAGTGGGATGACATAACAAATACCAAATGAAAACTGAATAAATGGAAGAAGAGGTATTTAACTATTCCTATTCCTTCAACTGAGAACTAAGGGAACACCTAATTCAATTCTCTGCTCCTCCAAAGATATTTTGAACAAAGGGAAATCCTGGATTAAAATTTCTAGGGTAAAAGCAGAACCTTCCCTCCAGAAAATTAAAAGGAAAAAAACAACCCACCTTCCCTCCCCCCCCCAAAAACCCAAACAAAAAATAACACCCCAAAAACCAGAAAACAAAACACGTGCTAAATATTCCACACTTTGGGAAGCACATAACATGACAAAATAAAAAAAATAAATTGAAATGTACTCAAGGAAGAGCTTTTCCTTTTTTATTCTATTTCAAATTTTTTTAACCTTATTGCAGTCAGGCCCTCATGAGTTCTCTAGGCACAGAAGATAAGGAACAAATCCAATATATTTCCCTTTAAAACATCCTCTAACTCACTGGATGTTACTCACAGCACTCACATGAGTCATAATCATCTCCAGCAGCATTTGTGTTTTTGCTGTATAATTAAAAGAGGACGTTTGATTTTAATTTGCTTGCTTCACAAACACTGAACAGCAGAAAGATGGGGCAGAAGGAAGGAATGAAGTGGCTGTGCTACATTTCCCCATGGCAGTGAAATAAAATTAAGCATGGAACTGCAAAAACCCACAACCTCCCCTCCGCCCCCCAAACATACCCATCTCTTTTTACCTGTTCTGTTCAGTCGTGCCATATTCATCATTGCTTCCTGGTATGCTAGTTCTACATCTTCTTGCGTTACCACTAGTTTGATTTTATTCCACTTTTCTGGCTAATGGATGAAATAAAGATATTTTAGATTTTCAGCTGTATATTTTAAAGCACACTCTTACCACTTAAAAAAAAATTCTTCATCCCAAATGTACTTGTACTTTTTTTTTTTTTTAAAACTCTGTTAAAGAGAGACAAAAGGTTCCACAGTCAGAGGTGTGTGCCTTACTCTATGTACCTAAGTGAAGTTCATTTAACCATCTATTAGGCACCAAGCACTTTCAAATCTTGCTTTCAGCAGCAGAGTGGAGTTGAATAACCTATCCTACAGCAAAGAACTCCTTCAAGACAACTCTCTGGCTTAACTCCACAGCCAAATGAAAAGAACTTTGCTGCTGGATGTTGAGATTTATAATCTCTGGCTTCTTGGGTTTTTAAGAGAAAATTCTAGATTTCACATATGGATCCGGTGATTAAGAAAGGCCACTGATATCCACAAGTCCAGGTCTGAGGAGTGCATGTGAAGGCAGGACAGGATGTAATCACTCTAGTGAGTTAGGATTAAGGCAGTTTCATGAACTTCCTCTACAGTTTAGTATTGGCATCTCCTTCCACCCATTCTCCAGTGTCTCGTGTGGACTCATGCCTCCATCAGATGCTAAGCAATGCTTTTCATCCCAAAAGGGTCTCAGAACAAATTAGGAAATGGTACCTTTATAAAGAGCAATTGTTTCATTCAAAGCTGAATTAATTCCAGATCCAGAATGAAACAAAGCAACTATTTGTCTGTTAAGAGCGATGCTATAAACTGGTTTAATTTTCTTCTTTTTTTGCAATGGAAATAAAATTACAGACAACTCAAAGTAAACAAAAATAGGATTTTTGAAGCCACAATGCCTACACTGCCGTTCCACAGAATAAATGCATAGAACAAACTTCTTACTAAGTCAAAGGTGCAAAAACTACTAAGAATTGGTATATGATGCTGGATGGGTGAAGGATCTTGTCAAAGAGGATCTTATCCTTAACAAATGAACACTGACTTTGAGGGGTATAAGAAAGAATCCAGAAATAGCAAGAGGGGGAAAAGAGATTAGTCAGCCAAGCAAGTAATTTGATAAAGAGCAAGAAAGTACAGCAGTAAGATCAGAGCTTCTGAAATTAGACTGAACTGGGTCTGACGAATTAAATAAGAAACGCATTTTTATTTACATAAATGAGAGACCAAGTGAAAAAAATTGACAGAATAGTGATTATTCTTACTCCGGGTATGACTGAAAAACCTGCGCAGTCATTCTGCCTTAGTTTTCACACAGTTCTGAGGCAGATCAAGGGATGGAAACTGGTCAGGTCATGTGAATGGAAATCACAAATGAGGTGGAAGCGGAACTCAAGGCTGAGGCTAGGGGAGCCACAAACACAGGTAAGATGCAAATTCCTCTCCACTATAGCAATCAGATACTGGGGTTAGTAAACAGGAAACAAAGGCAGAAAAGTTCACAAAAATCCCCAAACAACTTTTAAAAAGCTTAGATTTCCAAATAGGAAGGGTCAGACAGCATTGAGGGCCAGAAAGGCTTTTCTAAAGGGGCACATCATGGCAATCCCTTTATGCTTTTCAGCTGAAAGAGGAAAAGGGATGCCACCTCCCAGCTGTGGACCAACCTAATCAGTCCACATCATCAGCCTGGCAGCCAGAGCCACAGCAACAGCTTCCCCACCTCTAGCACATCCCTGACCTGGTCCCTGCAGCCTCTTTGCAAAAGCCTCTTCCTTTGCACCCGACGGCAGCTGCTGCCAGCAAGACAGCTGGGGCTTGGCTGCAACAATGCTGGCAGCAACCAAGCAAGGAGGACAAGTTTTGCCTCCATTTGGGTCTTCCTTTCACTTGTCACCAGGAACTCATTCACTACTGCTCTGTTTAAATACCTCAGCTTTTACTTTTGGGTTGGTTTTGGGTTTTTTTAATTTGTTTTGCAGCCACATAGCTCTACACTCCAGTTTTCCCTTTCTTGCCCATGCATAAACTTGCTGTACTATGCACCTTCTCACACTTACTTTTTAATGCAAAGTCAAATTCCCTACCAAAATTTGCTTTACAGGTGGATTTGTGATGAGTAATTCTAGTTTC
>NW_010538530.1:29055-42504 GCF_000687285.1 Phaethon lepturus
ACTCTTTCACAAAACAAAGCTAAGGAAAAGGCAGCACAGCTACTCAGAAATTTTCCCACCACAAAGATATATTCTGTTTACATGTAATAGGAAGATTGATTTCCTTGCTGTCCTCATTTTTCAGACCAGAAAGTGTTTCTAGTTGACAGTCAGGGAAATTAGAAGTACTTGAAATATGTGGAAATTCAGAATATCCTTAATTTGCAAGTCTGTCAGCACAATAATAGATATATTAAGAAGTAAGATTATGGCCAGAAAACATACTATAAAATTGGTGTCTTGTTGTTTCACTTCATTTTCATAGCAAGATTATCTGAGGCCCTGATCCTTCTATCTGACTGGAAAACGCAGGATTCTGCAGAGGTCAAAATTGCTAGGCCAGACCCTATGAAGAAGGAGAAAAATATTTTTTTCCTGTTGCTCATGCTTCAGACTCCAATGAAGGTTTAAGCTGGTTCTCTCCCATTTTTGCTAACACAAGCTTTGTAATTAGAATTCTATCTGACAATGTAGTGGCCAACAGCCAAAACAAAGTAGATTCCAGCTCACTTCTCTGCCAGTCTATTGGCTCAGTAGTCCCAAAAGTAGAAGAGATGCATCTTTTTAAAGTGTAAACTGAGCAGTTATAACTCTGAAGACACGTACTGGGAGCCAGACAACAACAGCAGATGCCAATTTTGCAGTCACTTTTCAGTTCAGTAGTTACATTTTTGCCTGAAGTAACAGATGGAAGTATGTCTACGTACATAATGCTCCTAGAAATATTCTTATTGAATGCACAGGGTAATGCATGTGAAACGTAGCTATATTTCCATGTACACAAGCAGAAAGCCCATGAACACAGACAGCAATCTTAGCCTAATTGCCATCAATATGCTTTTGCCAATTACTTTGGCAGGTGGAGTAGGGCATAATTTTACCCAGGGTGCTAGTCTGTTGTTCTATTAGTAAACAGTTTTGCTTATTACAGCAATGCCCGAGAACTAACTAAGAATTAGATGCAATTAAGATGGGCTCACTAAGCACAAAATAGTAAACTGTCTCGATTCCGAAAGGGTTTTGCACAGAAGCAGGTAAGGCTGACACACCAAGGAGGAAGGAGGAGAGAGAGGTGGTAGATCACTCCCAACTCAGTGTATTTATTACACTGCTGAACTTTGTCATTTTGGGACATGAGGGAATGAGGAAGGTCACCTTTAACTCACATCCCTCGTCCCTATTTCTTTTTTTGCGGTATACTCACAATATCTAGCCACTGGTGGACAGCTACAGCCACTTGTGTTCCCAAGGGTTTAGTTAATACGAGCACATCTCCTGGCACTGCATTGTCTGGCCTGAAAACAAAGAATTCATATATTAATTACATAGTGAGATTCACACACATTGTTAGGAATAAGTGCTGATAAATTACATTTTCCCAGACCCATGTATCTTGTTGCACAGTTAAAAAACTGACTAATTGCAGAATTACCCTTTGGGATTCATTACCATGGGATATTATTGAGCAAAATACTGCAAACTTATTTAAAAGTGCTAATCCTTCTTTTTTGGAATACAACAATGCTTGCAGTCAGACACACACAAAATTACGTCTTTTCTTTCAATTTAGAAGAGACGTAAGACAGGATAGGGAAAAAAACTGACCTTTGTTACTCCAGGCATAAGATAACCATCACTAGGATCACAAACAAATTCGTTTGTGTAGTGTAACGTGCCACAGTGGAACATTCTACCATTAAATGGACAGTAAAGACAGCAATTCTGTAGATGTCTACAGCCATTAATAGGATAATTGGGAGATAGTTTAAAATGGAGGTATAAATATGACAGAAATTCATGTCTCAAAACAGCCTTCAATACCTTTAAAGGTTAGAAGCTTAACTCTCCTGACAAAAGGAGCATAGGATCAAAAGATACTGGGTGGGGGGGTGGGGGGGGTGGGAGAAATAAAAGAACACCCTGTTTAAAAAAAGTAAATATGTACAAAAGAGATGTGGCATCTGTTGAGTGCTAAGGACAAAAGCAAGCTAGAGAAGGTACTGCTTTGTTCATCAGGAGACAGATCACAAGATCACAACACGGTATTTAAAGGATTTTTACTGTATCCCTTCAGACCAGTGCTTTTGATTGTTTAGCAATTTAACTTACATTATAAATTCATTAGGCTGACAGACTGTCGTGGCCACTCCTCCTAAAACAATCCAGGGATTTAACACTGTTTGGCCACCAGTAACAGATGTTCCTGCCTCTTCTGCTGCATCTTTGAAACCCTGGATAATTAGAGGCATCACTTTGTCTCTTTCCTAGAGATCAAAACAGAAGTCAGAGTTCCATACACAGCAGTGCTACTCATTTCAAGACTGGTCCAGGGCTTTTAATCACTCAAGCCAAATGCCCTCATAGCAAATAGTTCATGACAGAAAAGACAGCCTTTAGAAAGAGGTTAGCCTCCTGAAAATTGCTTGTTATCCCATACAGCTACGGTTTTACAGCTCTTTTTAGAAAGAGGTGAAGGTGACATTCTTACGCTGAAGAAACATTCTTCAAAAGATCATAACTAAAGAAATCAGAGTTCTGGCAACTCAGAACAACTATCCTGCTGTTGTAATCAGGTACAGCCACAGCAGTGCAGTGCAATAAGGCAAAGTTAAATCAAGCTGCAGTTGGCCTCCGCTAACCTGCAAAGTTTCAACTTACTTCCTTCTAAGAATAAACATCCCTTTTTCGCCAGAGCAAAACAAACATACATACATGCTGGTCACTTGCACACACAAAACAAAACAAAAGGAAAGAATGAAAAAGAAAAGCAATCTATTTCAGTTTCTTCTGCTTCAGATAAATGTTACAAAACTGGCATAAGCAAACCAGAAGTATCTATCCAGACTGATACGTGAGTCAGTAATAAAATGCTGCCCTGGAGCAATACTGTCCTGAATTGACAGAAGCAGGGACCCCATTTTGTTGGGGATGAAGGTATTAGCAGAAGAAGATTACAATGCCACAGAAAACTGAACTTTTAGCAAGTGACTCAGAATGTTTATGAGGCAAGACCCATAGTATGAACGGAGACATCCAACAAAACCATCTCTTTAAAAGGGTTCAAACTTTCAGGAGAAAATACACTAAAGATAAATACATTCTAAGCACGTTTAGCTGTTTGGGTCTTCCTTCAAAAGCAAGTACCAAAAATCTTACCCTATCTGTCATTTTATTGCTGATTCCAAGAAGCATCAACATGTTGTCGCATTCTGTGACCCCCATGGCATAAAGGTCACTTAGGACATTGGCACACGCTATCCGTCCCTGGAAAAAGAAAGACAGACACACAAAAAAATCTGCAGGGCTGCTTGTGAATGTTCAGACAAACACCTGCCACAAACAAAACTTCCAGCATGAGTTTGCACTCCGAGGCAGCTACTAATTCCATAGGCTCCTGCATTAAGAAACCTAGTCAAAGATGTGGTATGATCCATTTTGTGCAACGTGCCCATCTAGGAGTGCAGGTACCTGTTCCTTTTACAGGTAAGGAGAGAATTCACCCAAGCTGTCTTGGGCAACATACTCCCTCACTGACTACATCGGAATCCCACGCTGAGTTTAGACCGGATGCCTAATTTGAGAGGCTGAAGTTAGGGTTGACAAAGTCTACCTTTGATAACAAGCTCAGTTTACTCAATCTGACATGCTCCTATTAACTATATTCCAGCACAAAACTGTACACGCTGACGAAGACAAGCATGGTATGTAATTCAGAACTGCAAGGAAGCTAATCCAAAAAGCCTATGTTGCTGTACCTCTTCTGCATTGGAACACATAGTACACAGGGACCTTGATGGGAAAGTCATTTGTTCCTCTGCACTACCCTGCAGGCCACGTCTACCCTCCAAAGTTTTCTGGAGGGTACTCTTCTTCCCAGAGGATACAGCTGTGCTGCCAGCACACAGCCACACTGAGGTGCTTTTTCTGTCAGGATATCACTAAGAAGCTGTCTGAGGAAGACAGTGCATGCAGGGTTAAGGAGTCCAGGGCTCCCGGAAGCCGGCCTTGTCCCCACACACAGCTACTGAGGGGAGGTGTCCCTCCCACCATTTGTATAGTGAGGGGGATGTGCCTACTCCGTCACTTGTTCAGGTGACAAGATAAGGCTGAATTTTGCTACAGGCATACACTTTTATTGACTGTGTGTGAACATCTCCACTAGCAAAAAATTGTCCAAGAGACCTGGTCATCTACTGAAGGTGCCTCTGAGAAGTCGTGAAGCTGACTGGACTGAGAAGGGATCCCTTGCACCACGTGAGCTTAGCTACTCTAATTCTACTGAATTAATGGATCTGAGTCAGGGTTTGTTGAGGTGTGGACCCAGCACAGATGAGACGTCAAGTTTCCTGATGAAGATGCAGAACTTTCCGATACAGGATGTGCCCCAAGAGATGGCAAGATAATTTTAAAATACAGGACAAATTCTGTTACTTTGGAAGACTCCACACATTTTATTAAAATTGGTTTAGGTTTACAGCTGCAGAACTGTAACAAACATCTAGTTTTACGATTTTAAATCTGTGTTTTTCATAAAGTTCAAAGGCAACACCACTGTGATAAAAACAAAACATGCTTATTCAACACATTTTGGACTATAGAAATATGCTTTGGCTAGAAGACAGATTGGCGGGGGGGGAGGGCATCGAAACACATTTCTACCATCCCCAAAACCTTACAGTCTAATCACATGTCCAGGATTTTCATAAAAATTAGTATTTTCAGGCAGTTACCTCGCTTGCAGATGGCATGAAATAACACCTCCAAATCACAATTAAGTATAATCCAGTTTTTCATACATTCAAGAGCTTTCAGTGGCATCAGGGGAATCCCTTATACCTGGAACTGGAATATGTTTTAATCATTTAAATCTTAAGCTATTAAGAGTCAGCTGTGTACTGCATGGTTTGATGGATATTGATTGTTAAATTTCTAGATGTTTAAGAACACTAAAGCCTGCCATTTTCCTTTTCTAGAAGGGGACTGTCAAACCATTCTCTACTGTCGTCAGTATTTACCAAGCAAACCGCTGGTTTATGCCTCTTAGGAATGATAGATAAGTTTTTAAAACTACACTGACAACATCTCTCTATTCTAGTAGTCAAGAGGTCAGTCTAACATTGCTTTTGCCAAATGGCAAAACCACTACGGAAACAGATTCAGGGAGTGCAAGTCTCAAGTCTGAAGCAGCAAAGGGAACAATACATGGCTTGTGAGCATCGATAAACATGACAGGATTCACGAACAGGGGTCAGCCGAGCTGGGTCCCACATGCTACCTGACTGCTTGAGTAGTCCCCCTGGAACACAAGCATCTATGTGGAACACTAAGAACTATTTATAAGGGCAAAAGATGGAGTATCAGACCCCCATCCCCAGTCTTGAGTGAAGGATCTTCTTAAAAGGCACAAAAAAGGTCCCTGGAATGGAGGGGGAAGTCAGTCCCCTCTCTAAACCAGCCAGTTTCCTGCTCCTGTACTCAGAAAAGGTGTCTCCAAGTGCCACAACAGAGGCTAGTACCAGTCCTATTGCCAGTGGCTTGATTCTTACTATGAAGCCTATTTTCAATTTCTTGTAACTTTTCCAATATCAAGCCATATTAGTTGAAAAGTCCTATGCTGGATATAGATTTTATGGGTGTACATCCTAGGGATACTTCAGACGAGACAGATTGAGTGTTTTTCAAGAATAAAGCCAAAGAGGAGGGAAAGGGGAAAAGAGGGAATGTTTTTTTTGCATCTAACTGCAGAACTTCATTTTAAAATAGGCAGTGACAGAGTGAGAGAAAGCTTGTTTTCTGAAGCAAAAATCTGAAGTTCAGCTGAGTCCACATGCAGTTTTGCCTTCCTCAGCTGTTTTCTAATCCCTTCTGTGACAGCACCCAGCTTCGAGTCCATTTGCACTTTTGGCTTTCCCCTCTTGCCTCCTCTCTCCCCAACTAGGAAGAGAGATCAGATAAGGAGCTGCAGGTAGACACTGCATAGAGAAACAGAGAAACTCTACATCAGGGAACATCCACCGAAAAACAGACTAGAATTGACTAGGTAAGGGGACAGAGCAGAATGGCAGGAAGCAGAACATGTATTGCGTGCAAGTGGTAATGAGAACACAGACTGGTAATGACAGGCATGGCTTGGGGGAGTCTAGACAAAAAATACGGGAAAAAAGGAGCTAGAGAAACAGGGCAGCTGCTGATACAACCACTAAAGTTGGCATTAGTCCAAATTTACATTCCATTCCTACCACACTGGCCTAAGTCTGATCTGGGCACGGGCTCATCTATACACTCCTGCAGCACCTCAAACCTTTGTACCTCCAAACAAAACAACCCTCCTCCACCACAGCCTTCTCACACTGTCCCTCACAAGTTTTTGTTACAAGGTGAGAAAAGAGAGTTTCCCAGCTCATAAAGTCGAGCACAGCTCTCCGACAACATAGGTTTGGGGTTTTTTTTATCCCAGTCCCTGACAAGTTCCCACTGCTGTTAAAGCAAGCCACTTGAATCAAATTTCTCATGTGAGCTCAACAACTCTGTACTCCAGAGGCCAGCCAGAGATCTTGGCTGCTCAGTTTGCAGAAAGAGAGCTGTTCTGGAACAGAAATCAAAGGAGCTAGGCTTGCGTATATGCAAAACACCTGGTCAAGCGTGCTGAAAAAAAAAAAAGTCGGTCCCAATCTCAAACTGTGTGTCCAAAACCTACCTGACAGGTCTCTCAGAACAAACAAACCAAAACCAGCAAATAAAGCATGCAATCATATAAACAGCAGTAAAAGCACGCCTTAAAGCAAAGGAGTCACATTCAAACCACAGGAAACGTGAATTCTAGCATTTCTTAACTTTCATCTAATGAACACCTCCTGCAGAATTCCCTATAGGTTCACTAAGTTCTTTTTTAAAGTTCACTTGTTTCCCTATGACCTTCTCCTCAAGTCAGTACTGATCACCGCCACACGTAACACCACAAAGGAACCCCCACTGAGATGGACTAGGTGAAATACGGACACAGAAGGAACCGAAGTCAAACACATGCAACTCCCAACAAGTCATTTCAACTTATGCCTCTACAGGCGGAGGTAGTACAACAGGAAAACTGGTGTTGCAAAAGCACTCTGAAGTTGCCAGCTACTGTTGCCAACTACTGTCATTGAGGCATTTCCAGTTCTAACATGTTGCCTGGTTATTTCAGAACCTCAAAAAAGGCCAATTACAACGAGGTTCTGCTCATAAGTGGAGTTTACTGTCTGCTGCTTCACAGACAGCTCTTTCCCCCCCCCGCCCCTTTTGGGCTTTTCAAGCCAAATCCCACAGAACAACAGATGGAGGTAAATTTGAATTAAAGGTAGCAGTTCTCCCAACTTTCACCTATATAAAGCAGCATTCCTGGCTGACGTGGAAAAGATTACAGGACAAATCTGTAATTTCCCTCCTCGCATGTATTTAGGAAAGTCTCTGAATGCAATTAATCAAACAACTAGCACTGCACATCTACAAGAAACGGTCAAAACTGCCATCAGATGGGTAAGTGAGAAGCACAAATCAGATCAGCAATACAGCTAACAATTAAGTTTAGTCAACTTACCATCATATAAGGATCATCCACAATAGGATAAATATAATCTGTCGTCTGGACCAATGACAGACCTCCATGTCTTAATGGAATAACGCAAGTGTCCATCCCAATTCCTGCAAAGACAGAAATCAATCAGTGAGGTGAGTAGCTTTGCCCTTAATTATCTGTTGCTCTTAACAAGAGAACTCACAAAACATGTCTGTGAAATATAACTCACAATGTTGCCTAAACAGACACGGCAAATTCCTTCCTTAGAGAAAGCACAGAGCACAAACAAGAGGAAAACCAAGCAAAGAATGAAAACTCCTGACTGGAACAGAAGTGTAAAATGGCTGAAAGCAAGAACTAAACTACAATGTTCTACATTTTTTTGCAGCATAATAATAGTCCATTAAGAACACCTGTGTTTGTATGTATGTACATTTAAAGTTAAGAGGAACTACGTAAATTGATATTGTCAAAAGCAAATAGGTTTTCCTGTCACTCTGATCTCAACGAAAACATAGTGACACTTTTAGAAGGATATAGCCTCTGATAAAGGGCACTTCCTCATTTCAGGAGGAACAAAAATAACGCTGCAAGTCACAGCCGAGGCCCTTGGTGAAAGACGATTCACCCACTTGGAGCTTCTGCAACTGCGTTAACATTGCCTTACTTCTGTGAGGCTGAGAGGCGGCACAACAATCTGCTAGACAGGGAATCTCCTTCGAGAAAACCACAACACCAAGCGCAGCCTTTTCCCTGATGGTGGGTATTTCAAACAGAATAAGCGATATTAAAACCTCCAGTCATTTGTTGCGACGCAAGAGCCCGCGCAAAAGTGGCAGGTGACAAATCACAACATGCTAGCTGAGCCGCACTCTCTCTTGATATCCTCGTGCCTTGAGGCAATGGCAGGTAGCTTACCTCCTTCCTGGGCTGGCAGCACACTGCCTAGAATTACTTTGCATACCTCCACAGGGCAAGTGTCTTCAAACCACCAGTTTTCAGGGAGCAGATGTCACACAGTGACTTTCTCCCACGTATTAATGAAACAAACTACCTAGCAAGTGCTACAAGCCAGTACTTGGCAGCGTGCTGCACAGAGATGGTGTGAGCTGCTACCATCCGAGGTCCTACTGAGGACACAGAGCAGAAGGTCTGCCAGGCAGCAGGTATACAGGTGGAGAGGATCTTGCTTCTCCTGCCTACCAAGACAGCAGCTCTTGCCTCGGAAGAGACAGGATACTGACAGAAGCTCATGAGCAGTAATTTAGGATTGTTCATCCTCTGCAGAAGCTGCCAAGCCACTATGCATGATGTCCAGTGTCTCTAGGGAAGTGCATATAAGCAGTTACAGAGAAGTGGCTCGTGTATAGGAGCTGTTTTGCCCTCAGTTCACCTATTCATGCCATAATGCTGCAAGACTGATTTCACCTGTGCAGTTTTCCACAACTTCAGCAAAAATGCTGCTTGACAGACAGGCCAAAGGGCCACGATGGTCCTTCTGAGGCTATGTTTCTGTTCCACCAAAAAAGGACTGGCTAAGTAAGTTAATCTGCTCAGAGAGGTGACTGAAAACAGTGATTTCAAGGTCCGCAACAGCTCTGAGAATTGATATCAAACTTGCAGTTTCTTACTCACAGATATACTCAGAGCCCTATGTAAGATTGCTCCGGGTAACACCACTTGCAGAACTAAAAAAGAGTGAGGTTGAGCCTGCTATTGGAAATCACTCTCTTGACTGCATCTTGAAAGCATGGTGCATATGCACAGGCTGTAAAGTTACCCCTCTGTCCCTTTTCAGCACAAGGTATCAGAGGCAAGTAACACCAAAAACTTACTCAAAGACACATTTGTTAAAGGGATACTCACCATAACAGCGTATTTTTGAGAGACCTGAACTCTATACCTTCTATTACTAGCAGGTTTCCTGTTACATAATACCATGCCTACATATCAAAGGCAGCAGTCTACTTTTTTACCTTTTCATATAACTGGAGAAGAAAAATCTATGAGCAGTTCCATTACTGATTAGAGCCTGTAAGTTTCTAAGAGGAAAAAAAACAAAAAACCAAACCCAGCAGCTAGGTAATTAAATCTAAACCAAAACATTACTGATTTTAGAAATTTGACAAATTGAAATGCTGTTCTGAATAACTTATTTGATTTAGAAAAAAAGCATATAAATAGTAATCGGGGGGATAAAAAGCTGGAAGTGTCCTTCATTAGGGAATATTAAATTATAGTGCCACCCCAGCTCCACACACAATTGCTGCTTAGATATTTCATACAAAGATCACCATTGTTTAAGCAAGAACACGAGCTCCTTACTAACCTCTCACTGAATTCAATCACTACCAGAATAATGGGTTGCAACCTGTTAGCCTACTAATAGACAATTAGCAATGTTAAAATGATTTTAAATTAGGTTATTGGACACTAAATTGATAATTAAAATAACTTCAGAATAAATACTATGCTGATATTCCTAAATTGAAGAAAAAAAAATCCATTCTGTGCTGCCAAGCAGAGATTGAATATGCAGGGCTGAGTAAACAGACAAACAGAATTAAAAGTGTCATTAAACACATTATCTACATTCATTTATCTATATCAATATTAGGTAGAGCAGCTGGTATCAAAAATACCTATGTTTGCTCTGTTCCCCATGTAGGTGGCTTGTGCAGGTTGTTTTCCCTTACTGCTTGCATCATTGTGCAAATACCAAAGAGAAAGTGAAGCTGGCAAGAACACAGATGTCTTGGAAAGACAGCCTTTCCCAGGCAGCTTCTACAGGTGAGCAAAAAGTGAGAGTGGAGAAACAACGAAAGGACTGAAAGGAGAAATGACAACTGTGAAACAATCTGCTCCCAGCCTCGGCAGAAGGAAGAAAGTACTCTCTTGCCCACTTCCCTAACCCAAGGAAGAGAGCGGAGGGGAGGGAGAGGGGAATGTCACCTGCAAGTCATCTAACTGCATACAATTCATTGCATTCATTGCCTAAATTTCCAAAGGCAATGTATTAATATAAAGTCCAGAAATTAACTGATATGACTTCACTTTGCAAAGCATCTACTGGGCAAAGGGAGGAGGAGACTAACGCCTAAGCATGTGCCTATCACGATGCCCATTCCTGACTGCTTTTGCTTTGTAGCTGAGCACACTGCAGTATGTTAAATAATTAAAATAGTATTCGTGTATCCCAGATGCCAAGAAATTACAACACAAGATTCATGCTTCACATTTCTGGATGCTGTGTGTGCGTTATACAACGAACAATTTTCAAACCGAGTAAACAAACCATCGATAAGATCGCGTCACTAAGCAGACCAAACACAAGGATGACGCGTGTCTAGAGGAGCAACTACTTACCCAACCTGGGCATAACTGCCCCCAGGAACTGTTCATCTTCCTGAAAATGGTTTTCTTGTAGAGATTCAAGCAGTTTCTGTAAGACATCCTGAGGCACTTTGCAGCCTGTGCCTTTCAGTTCAGTGAATCGGGTCAGACGGAAACTCTTGTCCAGTTCGTAACTTTCTGGGTTAAACGACTCCCGAACAGACATGGTTCTCTCGCACACACTGCTGGCCTTTCCCACCCCAGAGCAATGGTATTAGTTTCTCTGATCAGTCTAATGAAAAAAAAAAAGAAAAAAAAAAAAATTGGAACGTTAGAAATTCCCAGGACTACAAGACAACAAGTTTTCCACATAGAGCAAGTTACAAAGAAAGAGAAAAGCACTCAACATCATTCACTTGATAAGACAGGTGGGCACATCTCACACA
Source organism: Phaethon lepturus (assembly GCF_000687285.1). NCBI lineage: Eukaryota > Metazoa > Chordata > Aves > Phaethontiformes > Phaethontidae > Phaethon > Phaethon lepturus. The sequence continues at coordinate 40,429 of NW_010538530.1, forward strand.
ACTCATTTCTCTACGACTACAAAGGAATGACTCCTCTTCCCACCCTCCAACATTTAAAACTGTAACTATGCCAGGCAAATCAGAGAATGAATTTCCTTTCAAGACACGCTACATGAGTTTTTCATTAAAAAAAAAGAATCTAACACACTTACTGACCTAATTTAACACAGAGGTAATGAAAGAAATAATATTTCACAGAGCACTGAGACCAATTTCCAAAAGGCAACCTAGGCTCAGCGGAGACATCTGTTTGTACTCAGCTCAGTGCGGGGTCATAATTTTAGCCATTAACATATTAATCTCAAAAATAAGATGCTTTTCAAACAGTGGTGCCGCTTCAGTTCTGATGTAAGAAGCTGAAACTCCATAATACACCTGTTCTCCTTGGGGGAAAACACAAGCCTGATCTTCTGTTAGTACAGGTAACAGAAGAACAAAGAGGCCGTATTTAACCAGATTTTTTTTGTAGGTTGACCTACAAACACGCCAGTTTACCTTTTAGTATGTTCACAGACATAAAAATGTCGAAAAGTTTCTTGCCTCTTAAGCCCTTTTTTAGTCAACTAACGATACTGAGAATACAGAGAACTGCCCGTTAAAATGGTAATGTAGAAGACACTGATGCAACTCATTTAATAAAATTCTTAACAATGCACATCTAATTTTAGAACGTTTTTCCACTCTGACTCACATACACCACACTCCAAAACTAATAAGAGGCCTAACCGAGACACTGACTTCTAAACAGGAACGGCTGTGATAAAATGCAATTCATCTTTCTCAGAGAAAAAGTTTTCAGCAATTACTAAAAACGACCTGTCTGTGGTAGTTTCTTAGAAAGCAAGGACCCTGCCTAACACCAAGAACAGCATCCAGCAGCATCGCTGACAAAATCTGATACTGGTGGCCACGCTGTTACGAGGTTAAGCTGAAAAGCAAAAAAACCCAACCCAAAACCGAATGCAAGTGACTGGTATTCGCCAAGTTTGACCGCAATAAATGTAAGAAAGAAATAAATCTACAGACCAGGCAACTGATCTCCCCTACAAAGCACTTATTAACAAGTACACCCATTCCGTAAATGTTTACGTCTACTAATTTACTGAATATACGTTGTAGGAACTGAAGTTTTAAGCTCCCTGAGAACTTCTGATGTGGAGCCCAACTCCCCTTTACAGCGCTTTCCCTCCTTCTCTGGGAGGCGTGGCGCTTATTTAAAACAAGTCTTCCAGAGCCCAGGCTCGGGCAGTAATCCAAACTCCAGTTACAAGAACGTGTCTTGGATGAGCAATGAATTCTGTTTGTAGCCGTTGTCTTCCGATGCGAGGAACTAAGCACTTGCAATCAAAAGAAACAAACAAAAAATATACATAGCATCTGGAAAACAACCTGTCAACAGAAACAGGAGACAAAAGCTTTCCAAGGAGGGGGGATTTCCCCCCCCTTCATTCTTTTTTTAACACTTCATTCTAATTAACTCCAGAAATTTATAAAAAGCAGCTTGCCCCACAAGGGAAACATTTTCCTTCATCTAACTAGTAATCGCAATAGGCTTAGCACCCCCTACCTACGTACCCAGTGAAGGATTCGGGGGCCACAACCTACCAGGAACTTTTTGCAGCCTTGAGGACTTGGAAAGACCCAGTAAATTACACTCCCCGGCCCGAAAGCAAACCCCGAAACAAGCGAGACGATTTTATTTCACGGAAAACATCCACCATGCAGTAACGAAATAACTTTTTAATACAGGTCTGAATAATGCTGCATGCGACCGTGCATTTTGCAGACTGCCACGGGAGCCGCCTTCCTCGCAAGACCAAGTTTCTTGTGACTGCCGGCGGGCGATGCAAACGTGTGACCTGAGCGTTAGGCGTCCCCCCCACCCAGGGGAGGAAAACTCCTCGTACCCCACATGTCTCTGACTTTAAAAGAACGGCACAACAAATATTAAAAACTAAATTTAACCCTTGCCTCCCTAAAGAGCAGAGAGAGGAACGCGCAGGAGCAAAAGGGAGAGGGAGGCAGAGCTTGAGGCAGGTACCTACCCAACACCAACCCGAGCGCGACTAACGGCAG
>NW_010538531.1:0-258 GCF_000687285.1 Phaethon lepturus
CCTCCACCTCTGCCTGGCAGCCCATCGCTCCAGGAGCTGCCCGGATGCCCGTTCCCTGCCAGAGCGACAAACGTGGCTCCAGTAACGACTGCCGAGGTGTCCTAGGGGCAGGCCGCAAGCCCTGGGCAGACCCGCTCCAGGCACTTGTTATGTGTGTGACCCCATAAAAGCTCGCCACCGTCCCCTTTGCCTTCCTGGCTGCGTTTCTACTGCCTTCGCACCGGGTGAGGGCCTGCACCGGAGCCCACGGCCGCACGG
>NW_010538532.1:0-5324 GCF_000687285.1 Phaethon lepturus
TATATATGTGTGTGACACTGAAGTGCTGCACTTTGAACTGTTTGCACGAGTCCCCAAAATACACATAGCAGACAACTTAAATTCAGAAACTGGGGGTTGCGGGGGGAGAATAACCCTGTGTCTTCCTGTTATTTGCAAACATGCTTCTAATTTTAAAAATTATCTGCATTAGAAACGAACAAAACAAACTGGCCTAAGGAGCAGCAGGGAAGTTTTGAAGTCTTCCCACACAGCTGCGGAAGCTTTTCCCCTGTTAGCTCCAACATGCGTGGCTGCTACAGCTGCAGTGAAACCAGTACTGAAAGCATGGGAAAGCGAGAACGATTGCCCAAGCCAGCCTCACGGACTGGTTTGCGTGCCAGGGCCCTGTTTCTGGAAAGGTGGGCGTTGGGGGAGTGGAGGAGCAGACACCCAGAAGGACAGACAGCTGTGAAGGTGTTGTCGAGGCTCACAGCACACCTTGCAGGTGCTTCAGCCGTGCTTGTTCGTGATGGCAGGCACATGTCAAAACTGGTGGAGGAACAGCACTTGTCTTTTACCAGATACTCATTAATTCTGGTTTAAGAAATGACAGTATATAGGACATATAATTGAATATAAGAAAGGCCTGGCTTATAGCGAGCGGAAGAGTTGTGCTTTGTGAGTTGATGTTATGAAAGGGCCCTGAGTCAATGACACCGTAGCTTTGAAAAGTGATTTTTTATGATGTGTGAGAAAAATCCCTGCTACTTGATGCAGCCTTTTAAGAAACAGAACCACAATGAGGAGTTGATCAGTCTGATGCTTTCGGGTTTTAACATAATATTCAGTGAGGCTGAGGATGTGGGTCTGTGGCCACGTGAGGGTACCTACATATGCGGGTGGGTATGGGGAGTGGTCTGAAACCCGATAGTGGAATCCAGTCCCACTGGTGGCGATACCCTCCGAGTGCTGTCCCCCCAAAAAATCAAGGTGCATCTTTGTTGCACTGCACTGTTTTCTAGTTCTTAATTATTTTAAGGATACATGAGCTGTCCTAGAAATACCGTTTGCTTGCCTCTCAAATGCCAAGGGACTTCCCTCTAGCCTAGTCTAGTGAGATGGGAGTTGAGATTCTCAAAGCCAAGTGTTCTTCTCGATGGACAGAGCATATCTGAACCCTTCAGAACAGCTTTGACAAGCTCACTTCCAGGTGTGAGTGTGCTGTTAGTTATTACCATTTGCATTTTCTGGAACTTTAGTTTTGGTACTTCCCATTGCTACAAGCATCTGCAATATGTTTTGTGTTGCTTGCGACAAAGCAACGCCTATTTCACATGGATGGCAGCTAGAAGACTAGCCCAGAATACAGTTACTGCAAAAGAGGAAAGGCTTTGGAAATTGTGTTATTCCCCTGAAGTGTGCTTGCTCCCTCCCATCTCCCCTCCCCACTGCTCCACCTCTGACTCTTCCTCTCCTGCCTCCTCAGAAACGTTCTGCCCAGCATGTCCAAAATATACTAAATTTTCTGTATTACCTTACAATTATTTTTTATTGTGTCATCATTTTTTACTGCCCTTTCTCCCCAGTTTGCATCTCCTCTCCTGATGTCAACAGCTACCTGAATTTACAGCATTCGCTTCGTAGCTCCAGAGCGTAGATGGGGATGTGCAGCAACAGACGGGAAGGGTCGGGGTTAAGAGGAACTGGGAGGTGCGAGACCGGCCCTCCGGCGTCCCGCTTCCAGGTTCTGGCGTGGGGCTGCAGTGCCCTTGGTCTGGCTGTCAGCGCCAGATCGGGGACAGGCCAACGGCACAACCGGCCCTCTCAGGCACGCAAGTAAGAGAAGGAGGGGTGGCCAAGCTTGGGCTGTCCCCCTGAGGGGTTTTAAAGCTCAAGGGAGGAGTGTTAAAGCCAACCGCGGCCTTTGCAAGGGGCCCGGCGTGCAGACTGGGAGGCTGGAGTTCGGTGTACGGCTGTCGCTGGGGCCACGGCGGGGACACGAGGCCCAGCCGCGGTGAAGCGAATGCAGCAAAGGCGACGCGGTCAACACGCGCGCTGTAGCGAGTGCCCGCGTGCGCCTGCCGCTCGACGTGTTCGTGGAAGTGGGAAACGGCCGTAGCCCCTCTCCTTCCCTTCTCGCTTCTTTCCGTTCCAGATTTCTCTTTCCTTCCTCCTTTTTGTCTCCGTTTCTTGCTTTCCAGCTGCACCTTTCTGGCCGTGTCTGCTTATGAGGCGCTGGCTGAGTCAGAAGCGTAACCCCAGTGAAGGATCTCCCGGTCGAGTTGTTGTCACTTGCCAAAGGGTGGGGTGCTCGGAGCCACCCCCCTTGAGGACAACGCTCTGGAACGGGAGCAGCAGGCTGGAGCAGCCTGTTTTTAGGGTACCGTGTGGTCAAGTGGAGCCGGGAGGAAAACGGGCAGTGAAAAAGTGGCACTGGTATTTCCTCTCAGAGGAACGCCACGCTGTTCTGCCTCCTCCTCTTGCGTCAGGTCAGCAGAACTGGTACTGGGTCTTATTTTCTTCTTTCTTTCCCTGAGAAGGTAAAGTAGAGGGGAGGGAGGAATATTCGCACTGCTTCTGCTTGAAAGCTAACTTTCATGTAGTCCAAGCCAGCTTTGAAGTGGAAACCTCCTTGGAATAATGAAACGGGAGAGGCTGAGTTCCTATTTAGACTGATACTATTTGGCTGAGGGCAGTCTTTACTCAAGAGTAATTTGGGAAAGTGACAGACAGCCGTGACCTTGATTTACTTTGTAACAGTTTGGGTTGAAATGAAAGAGCATTGAAGTTTAGATTTTTCTCGAAAAACTGCAGGGATGTCATTAAAGAAGAGGACTTTCAGTTCTTCCTGTTAGTACACTCTGTAATGTTAAAAATAGCAGAGGATGTAGATGTGTGACATTCATCTGCTGACTTCTTCATGTCTGTTACCAGACTTGATTGCGTTTAAAGACTGGTCAAAGCAGAAAAATAGCCCGGGACTCTCAGGCTCACCTCTGAATGATTCTCCAAATGGGAAACACCCATTTATATGATACAATCCGTTTGTTAAACTGTGCTCGTGGGAGGCATAGTGCTAGATTAAAGAGAATATTGGAAATCCTGATTGAGGTGCATTTGCTAAGGTGAGTGGAGGTTTCATATAATATGGAGCATATTCTACCCCATTTACTTTGGAGGCACCCCAAGGTACACTGAAATGCATACATTAAGGCAGTGCTGCTACTTAACGCTCATTTATTTGAGCACCAATCTTCAACTCAGTCACCCAAATACTTGAAACAATCTGCCTTCGCCAAGTGAAACTGTTAGTTAATATCGGTATAACAGGAGGGGAAATGATGGGAGAGGTGGGCGAGCTCCTCTTTCCTCTGGCTGGAAGGATTTCTACCTCTTCTATTGGGAGCTTTGGGAGCTCTGGATGTAGTTTCAGCCCTCATTTATTTATGTTGGGTTCTTTCCACCCCCCAATCCTGCACTTTGTTTGCCTGTTCTTTCTTACAGGAATGGGTTTGTTTGCTTTCCTACAAAAACATCTTGCGACCGGGAATGAGTGTGGAACTTGTTGGGTTTGGGAGCTGTTATAACCAGCCGGCAGTCTGTGAATGCTCCTGGCTGCGGATTAAAACAATGCCATTGCTAAAGTGAACCAAAGTAAAATGAGAAGGGGGTGTTCAAAGGTTTCTTCAGAGGATGAAATGCTTACTTGGGCATTTGAACTGCTAAGTGCTGATAGACCTGTGAGAAGCAGATTTCAGAAGAGAAAACGGAAACACTAAACAAATTTTCCCATTAACCAAAAAAAAACAAGAAGTAAGGACTTCATGTGGATTTGTCGACTTGTCCTTTACTCTCTGAAATGCCCTTTGCCTTCTCAGAAAAGCCACGGGACACCCTTTCCTCTCCCAGGGCAAAGGGACCACCACTAGCCCAGGGCCAGCCAGCCAGTAGGTTCCCAGTGGGAAGTGCAATAGTTGAATTTTACGTGGCTCCCCTCAACGAGAGTGGCAGTGATTTCTTTTTTATTTTTTTTTCCACCCAAAATTTATAGGAACTTAATTAGATAGAACATAATCAAATTACTCTGACAAATTTGGGCAGGGAACTAAAAAATTACGAGGGTGGGACGCAGGGGACAGGCAGCAGGTTTGCCTTTTTTCCTTAAGAAGCTGGGTTAAACACTCGTTTAATTTAGAAGGGAAACAGGGAATCTGGTGAATTGGCACACCTTCTGCTTTTTTTCTCTTTTGATCTAGTATATGATGTATAATCAGTGTTACTCCAGAGATGTTACTGATGGTGCTATGTGTAGGTAGGATCCCCCTTTGCTAATGATGGCGATATCCCTATCAGAGCAGTGAGAAAACTGAGGTTTGATTAATCAGTGGTGGCAGAGGACGTGCTCTTCTGTATTTATCTGAAGGTTCACACCGGAGGAGCTTCATAGATGGTCCCGCATCCCTATCCACCACAGCCATCCCTCCTCAGTCTCGGGCTCTTTCCTGCCCATGCCAGAGGCCTGCGCCTGCCACATGTGCGGAGACGATGGGTGCAGGCTGGCAGGGCTGTGATTTGGAGAAGAGGACCTGCAGGGCCACGCACTCGCTGAACGATGGAGAGGGAGACTCTTCAGTGGAAAACCTACCCCAGGGTAACACCACCCGCTCCTTGCTGAGCATGTAATGTTCTTCTGTCCCAGCTGACAGGAGATGTCAGGTTTTCCACCCTGGCTCATTCAGAAGGGCTCTGGCATTTGACAGGAACATGTTATCAGCTCACATGCAAAACACAGCTCTGAAGAAGGAGAAAAGGGGGAGGGAGTCATGAATAAACCCTGTGGCAGGACTTTTTCTGACTGACTTCAACTTCCCGCTGGCTCCCTGTCTCTAGCAGGGATTTTCCATAGGACCTGATGCCCTGGCACATTCCTAAGTCAGAGGGCTGCTGGGGGCTTCATTGCTGAAAGACTTTTGCAGTCCCCCCCCGTGTAAGACATGCAAAGATGTACCGTTACATGGCGTGTATTACACACCCCCATAGCTTTTAGAGGAGCTTGCCTGACTTTTGTGAAGCTTTTACAGCTCAATGGCAAATACTCACCCGTAGTCAACATGGTGGCAGGGGTTATATTTGTGTGCAGCCTGTATAGACAGGTAACACACAAACGACCCTGAGCACGTTTGCAAATGCAGCCTTATCCCACCAGTCCTGCTGCTCGTGCAGTATTTGATACGTCCGCAGCGCTGCTGGTAGCAGTGAGAGATCCAGAAGGCATGTCTGTGTTTGTATCTGCATGCAGCTCTCAGTGTATATAACAGGTATACGAAGGCATATGTTCTGCATACGCACGTACACACAGACTC
>NW_010538533.1:0-270 GCF_000687285.1 Phaethon lepturus
ACAGCCCTTGTCAGGATTCCTGTTCACATGATGTGCTCCAGGGCCATGGGGCTACATCTGAGCAAAGATGTAGCAAGGCAGGAACTGACGGCCATTGGCTGTGGAGTAACGAGGATTGTCTTCCTCAGGTTCAAGAGGCAGTGCCTGAAAGAGGACTGACTGCGGTGACTCCCACCCTTGAATACCTCTAGGAATGACAAAGGGTCCCCCTGTGCCCCCACCTATTTCCCCTCCAAAGAAACGGCTTTCTTCACCAGCAGGCAGTCCGCA
>NW_010538534.1:0-4543 GCF_000687285.1 Phaethon lepturus
TCCTACTCTGATGTGATTGGTAATAAATTAATTTCCCCCAAGCCAAGTCTCTTTTGCCTGTGACGGTAATACCCTGTGACAGGGACTGATCTCTCCCTGCCCTTATCTCAACCCACGAACCTTTCATTATCTTTTCTCTCCCCTGTCCAGCTGAGAAGGGGAGTAACAGAGCAGCTTTGGTGGCACCTGGTGTCCAACCAGAGTCAGCCATCACACCTGCCTCCATTTACAAGTGTCTTTTTAATTGAAATATATTTATGAACCTTTATGAAATAACTTTTCATGCTTTTGGTACTGATCTGTAAGTATTTAATTCCCTCACTCCCATGAGGGAGTTTTCAAGACAAAACTGCCTGCGTCCTGAAGTAGCCACAGCCTGCTGTAGCTGGTATAATGTTGACTCTCCTCTAGACTGTGGCTGATTTATGGTAATTAATTTAATTTAATTTAATTTAATTTTGCTGTTTGCTTTGTTTGTTGTTTTGGGGTTTTCTTTTTTGTTTGAGGGTTCCCCCCCTCCCCCCGAAGGCGGCATTCATCTTTTGGGGCTGTTGAGCTGAAACAGCCTTAAAAATCTTGTTTATGTTTTCCTCTGCAGGCATCTGCATATACAGGGACTGCTTCTGCAAAGGCAAGTAAGAAGCAAATTAGATAAGCTATCAAGATGTCTTTAAGCTGCCTAATTTGCCTTCTTTCTCCCTGCAATGCATAACATTTTTCTGACCCCCTGCTACAGAAGGGTCTTAAAGTAGCTTGATATGTTGCAGCTGTGAAAATACACCAAGTTAACCCTTCTGTGAGAGATCACAGCTTAGTCTTCCGTCTCGCCGCATAAAGGAGTTCACACTTCACAGGGAAGATTTCAGAAGATTGTGAAATGTTGCTCAGGAGAACAGCTGTAACAGATGTGGATATGCTTTCCTCATAGATCAGAAAGGTGGAAACGTAGACAGGAGATTAAAACAGCAGACAGACCTAAGGGATTCCAGCCTTGGCTCTGTCATTGACTTACTTTGTCAGACATAGTCGTTTACTTTAATGCCTTTCTCTGAGGTTTGATAGATTCTCTGTCTCTGGAGACCAGTAAATCAAAATTGTCTCCTTTTCTAGAATTAGTGTTCCTATTCAGAGGCTCTTAAACCTTTCTGCATTTCAACAACAGAGGAAAAAAGCTTTTCAGATCCTGCTCCTACCTGGACATGTAGAAACGTATGCTTTCCAAAGACCAAATGTCACTCCACAAAACCCTGATTCTCCTAGGGAAATGGGAGGAGAACTTTAGAGGGGAAGATATTTATTTTCTTTCCCCCCACACATTAAGACACCTAACCATTGCAGCTACATAAAAAAAAGAACAAAATAGCAGCAGGAACACTTTAGCATTAGCCTAACAGCACGAACTAACAATTCAAACCACGCTCATCTGCAGGAGAGGAAGCTGGCACACTCAGTACTCTCTGAAAGTCTCAGATCATCCACATTAATTTTTGAAATAACCACCATCATAAGAGTTCCCAAAAGGTTTTGGGGCACTCCACTTCTCTCCAGTCTAAGCTTTTAATGTCATGTCATTAAGCACAATGAGTTTCACGATAACTGACATGACAACACATGGATCACCTCTTCCCCGTTGCTCTTCGCCCAATCAAGCTTCCAGCCCCAGCAGATCTCCCGAGTCGCAGGGTGGTGATAAGAGAACTGCTTCTACCCTCCTCCAGCAGAGACGATGTAAACTCAAGCTTTTTCAAGTTTGGGGAAATAAGAAAGCAATCAAACAGAATTGCAAATAAAAAGTGTGGGCAGATTGCCATCTGGGTAACCTGCAGACTGCCATGGGAATGGAGGGAGCACTACAACCAGAAACTGGGTATTTTCTGTCTGTGCAAATAGCAGATGATAGGAAACGCCAACAGTTTAGCACAAGCTGCAGAAATACTTTTTACAGCTGGGGTGGGGGCAAGGAAAGGGTGTCCATCTGAAGTATTAGAAAGTATTAATCTTGAATATCTTGTGCTATCTCATTCCTTAGCAATTACTCCATCGACTGCATTATTGGCTTACTTCGTCGCTGCGTGGCAGCAACTCTCACCTTATGTCCACACATACATGCCCAGGCATCGTTCTTATCTATCTAAGACTTTGCAGCACTCCCTGTCTTTCTAAGCACAGTAAACTCTTCAAAGTAGACGATCTTTTGATGCTTACATAATGAATATTAAACAATAAAACTTAAAGGTTACTCCAAATATCATACAAATTGATAAGCCCCAGAATTTGCCCTGAAATACTCAAACACCAAGTCTGGAAAGCCAAGCCAAAAACCTACATAAATTTCTAACACTGAATTAAAAAAAACAAATCAGACAATAAACTGTTCTCATTTTCCTTTCTTACAACTAGACTCCTATTCCATCTTTCAGAGAAGCAGAGGAACTAATTCTGTTCATTAAACTTGCAAGCTGTACAATTCTATAAATGTACTCGAATCTGACCTTGTTGTCAAAGGGAAATATGGACTAATGGCTTTTCTTTGCTGCCTTTATTTCAGTTTTCATTAAGCATGAAAAAACCTGGTCTCCTGCAAGCTAGCTTGATGTATCTCAATGTACAACCATAAAAACAATGTAATAATGCAAGACATACTTGACACTCAGGAGACAGAAAGTTCATGGGATCAATAATAAAAGAGTCAAATTGTTAAAAAATTGCTCAGATGGAAAGGTGTTGGATGGAAGGAATAATATCCACCAGTAATGAGTAGTGACACTCAAATACTATTGCTACTTCCCATCTCATGCCTTTCATCCACATCAAAGCACGATAGAAATTCTAAGGAACTCTCCTAATGCAGTACATAAATATCATCACCTTCATGTCAGGCATGGGTAAAGAGAGAACAGTGCTTACATGCCCCTCTCACAGGAGAAAAAAAAAAATTGGCAAAAGTTGGAAGAGCCACTATTAAATCCTCAGCCGTAGTTTTCAACCCTCTGAACGAAATACACCGATTCACTGTTATCTCACGGCAAAAGGTTCTCAAGAATTTAAAAATGGAGAGTATCTGGACAGTATTTCAGGAGTGCAGGACAAGAAGACACCTTCTGGGCCATCAAAGCCCATTTCTGATTGCAAGTCTCCTGTTATTTGGCACATATGCTGCAGCATACATCGCCCAAGCTAAAGATGGCCTTGTGTAGGGAAATTCTAATCTATCTCTGATTTTGTGGACACTAACAACAGTTTCAGTATATAAATGGAAAAAAAAAAAAAAGATTTGTCACACACATCCATTCAGAAGGGGTGCTGCTTTGTTGTTGCTGTTTCTAACGGGGGACTTCAATCATGTCCTCTTCTATTCAAAGCATCAACAAACCTAATGCATATCCCCCTTTTCAGAGTACCAAATCAGAAAACAAGGCTGTACCTTCTGCACTTGCAGGGAGGAGTAAAAGGAGAAAGGATGGTTTCTAGCTGGGTATCTCACATGATAATATTTCTGTTCTCTGTTTGGGCCACAGGATAACCCAGAGTCTCCACAATGACACAAAAGCCAGCAGAAGAATGATGAGCTCATCAGTGGACAGATAAGACTAACAAAAAGTACTACCAGTACAATGTCAGGGAAATTCACAACTCTCAACTGCTGTCAGCAACAACACCAGACCAAGAACAGTGTGTCTTACCAAAAAAAAAAAATGCAAAAGCCAAACCAGAGAAAAAAAAATAATTTACATGGATGATACTCAGAGTTTATGGCAGAAGTAGGCTGTAGATTTTAAATAAATGTAAAATAGACATCTCATATGTATATTTGATAGTTTTACCTCAGTAAAATGCAATTCACAGAAAAACATCCTCTGAATGGGGAAAACAGCTCCTTGCTTAGTTGCCATCCTACCATGGCATGACTTCTATCCTTTACAAAAAGAATGAGGCTGCAGACTGTTCTGCACAGCACTTCTGCAGAAATATTTCCAGCTGAACTGTGAAACACTGTACATATCTAATAAATCCACTGCAGAAAATAATCATGATATTGATTCAGGGCAAGTGCCCTTATTAACGAATGAGAGAAATACTGCCAAGGATCTGTCATTTAAAAATCAAAATCAATATCTTAAAGAGGTCTTTGAAACTAGAATGTATTAAGGGAAAATACGTGCCTCGAGCTACCAAAAATCTTTCCTCAGCCTCTGGAAGTACAGCTACCTTCAGAAGACAGATGAGTTAGTTGTATGGCACTTAATTCCATGCAAGATGTTCTGGGCAGGACTTTTCATCTGATATACCAAATTCCAGTCCCATTACCTTCACTGATCCAGGAATTCAGCTGGCATGTGATACCCTGCAATATATTCTGCCAACGCCAAGAAGTACAGACTGTGAATTGCACCTTTCCCTTTTTCACCTCAGAGGTAACTCCTTTTCAGACTTTGGGTAACCTTTTCCCACACAAATTTTATTACTTCATAAATCAGCTTCATAAGCTGAAAGGATGACGCCACTCCCTCCGACACCAAGCTGGGTGGGAGTGTGGATCTGC
>NW_010538535.1:0-2710 GCF_000687285.1 Phaethon lepturus
GTGAATGAATTCCTTGTTTTGCTCTGCTTTTCCCTATTAACCTGTCATTATCTCAGCCCAAGAGTTTTCTCACTTTTACCCTACTGACTCTCTCCCCCATCCCACCATGGGGGAGTGAGCGAGCGGCTGCGTGGTGCTTAGTTGCTGGCTGTGGTTAAACCACAACACAGCTTTACATAGCTCTAGTCTGGTCACACAATTTGAGGGTACAGTAACAACTATTCACAGCAGCCTAAATCATGTGAGTGTTCCAGCACAGAAAGTTATTTCCTTGTTCTGAAATGTAAACTGAAATATAAAAATCAATCATTCACAAATCTAAAATGAACTTTCACTCCAAAATTATTTTTTGAGTAAAATTTCTCAAGTATTTTCAGCAAACTAGAAAGCTAATGTATTTCATGGTGGTGACCTTACCCTTCCAGAGCCTAACGCAGCCATCATCTCCAGAAGAGGCAAGCACTGTGCCTGTAATATTCCAGCTCACTCGCCACACCTGGGAGTTGTGATTATCAAACTGTGCCACAATATGAATTTCAAATTTCGTTAAACCTCCAGATGAAGTCAATTCTTTCCTGTCGAAGAGAAAAGTGACAGTTCTGCACACAACTGCTTAAAGGTCTGGGCTTGAACATGATGACAGAGAGGACTGCATCTTTCAAGGAGTTCATATAACAATTGTTACTAGGAATATTAAGAGGTACTCAGACACAATTTTAGTCTTGCTCACAATCTTGTCATCTTAAAAATCAGGCTGCTAAAAAACAATCCTGCATACATTAAATTCCTACTTTTGCTTTGCAGATACTATTAAAATAAAGACTATACAGTATGTACCACATCACACAAAACTATCTTCCTTTTAAGCTCACCTTAGAGGTTTTAGTGTGAAAATTCGTACATCTTTGGTTGCTACAGCTAAGATATGGAAGGATCTCCCCAGATTTGGAGCAAATGCAATATCGTGTACAGGATCTGTGACTGTCATCAGAGCTTCTGCTTTTGCATATTTCCTGTACAGAGTAAGAAATTAACCTTTAGTGCCATCAAAATTGCCAGTGATGCAAATTATGTAAAACAGAGAAAAAGGGGTTGGGATACATGATGAGACTTACAAAAATAAAATCGTTTTCTTAATATAAACTTAATTGTAAGTAACAATTACAAGCTGATTTCTTCAGAAATTTAATACATCAGAGACGGTAACTACTAACAACAGTACATAAAATCATACAACAGAGCAGGAATTCCAGTACAAAGAATGTGTTTGTCCACAATTGGAAAAGGGAAATAAAAAGATTCTTCCACTCACAAATCTAAAGGGAATTTGCATCTCAGTAACTTACTAAATTTTCTGTGCTTGTAAGCAGACCACTATCTGCCTACTCTGCTGTATGATAAACGTGTATTCCATTTTCTTATTTACCAACCAGGTAAGTTACAACAACTTTTCTTTACTGCTAGTGCAGAGAGAACATTGTCTGAAGCCACAAAACACCTTGGCTCCCTTCCCACGTCCATCACCCTGAATGAAACACACATTCTCTGTCATCATTTAATTGAAAGCAGTTGCACACACACTTCGTGGCCTTTTCTGGTTCCAAATTCTTAACCATACAAACTGAACTTTCACAGAATGCTAGTAATTCGCAGGACTTTCTGTCATGACAAGCATGCTTTTAAAAGCATTTTAAGGTCACGTTGAAGAAAACAGTGCCTAGTGCAACATAATTCCAATTTCAACTTTGCCCTACTAATTCCTTGCACAAAATTCAGCTTATAAATTATTAGAAGCAGAAAGAATTCTCCCTTAAAATTGCTGGTAAGAACACTGGCATTTCTGCACTGAGATAGAACAAAATTATCGATATCATGTCTGTTAACATCAGTTACCATCCTGAGGTCCCCCGCCTCCTTTGCCATCCGGTGGCTTAGAGGCAGAATTAAAGTATTATTATTAACTACCCCACATCTAATGACAGGAATAATAGAAAAGGCCATATATTACACACTACTTTAAGATCCCCCAAATGATATATTGTCATTTAGCATACCTGGTATTTTCATTATATTCATAAATTTGAACCTTAGCCAATATATTTGGACTGTTGTCATCACTTCCTACAGCTATCATTGGAGAATGTGCTCGAGAGCTAAAAGGTGAAATAAATACCATTATATTTACAAATGACTCCACAGAAAGAACACCAAGACATTTAAAAAATTTCAGACACATTATCTATAAACAAAACCGTAACCAAAAAAGAAAAACCACAAGGGCATGAAAAAAAAATTACAAAGGAAACACGAGTAATTCACAGTTAACAGTGCAATCCCCATCCTGCTGTTTTGAATGCCCACTTTATACACCCCCTAAGGAGAAATCATTAGGCAACATTATTTGGCAAGTCAAGGTGATGCTCCCAGAGAGGATGATTGATTTTACATATGTATCAAGTCAAGTATCTGCCAGAAGTTTCATGGCACAGTCTGCATTCTTTGCAGTGCTTTTAATGATTGATTTAGTGGGATTTCATTCAGGTTTTGAAAGACAGATTACAAGAGCTAAATTCTAGTTTTTAAATCAACTTTTAATGCCATCCCATGCATTACAGACAACGCCAGTACGCTGAACCTTTGGCACAGACTACTATTAATGAATAGAAGAGTACTGGATCAGCAGGACGCAGACCACTACTTCTGTAGCGGA
>NW_010538535.1:2741-7020 GCF_000687285.1 Phaethon lepturus
GAATCCAAAGCAGTTCATCCCTGAATGGTTTTTCCCTTCCTGTTATTGCTGGGGAAGGATGTGATATGAGAAGCGAAGGAGAACCTCTCCTTTTATGTGTTCTTCTGGGTGGGGCCTACCCAAAAAAACTCTTTATCTTGATTCCTTTCTGTTCAAGAAGGTTAAATATATCTTTATAAACACTTTCTCTTATGAAAATCCCAGTTAAGTTTTGTGGGATAAATAAAGAGCACTTTGTAGCTCTTTACCTCATTACTTGCTAAGAACAATTAAGCTGGGAATATTTCCTCACAGAGCACAGGATGACTTTTTGTAACCCTTCTCTGGCTCTGCCAAACTTGCTTCATTAAAAGAAATTTTAGCAGCTTTCTTTCATATCTCAGTAATGTACACTCGATCTTCTCCATGATGTTTTAGGATTTATTCTACAAAATTTCAGAACTAACTCTTTGGATCTTCTGCTTAAAACAGTCATAAAGCAAAACCCTACAGTTCTAATCACATACCTTGAAGGATTCCAAGAAATACAACTGCAGCTTAGCTTACATGAGATCTCATGCTGCAGTGACCACTGACTGAGATTCATCACATCTGGAGCTTCATAAATCCTTACAACTCCATCTGCTGAACAGGTTGCTAACATAAGACCCATATGCTTGGGAGCAAACTTCACATCTGTAACAGATGTCCTACTGTCTACTAGAGTGGTCCTCTTTACCTGTAAAGAAAGGCAGAAATTCTGAAGGAAATGCTAGAAGTTTCCATCAAAAATGTATTCCCTAAGGAAGGCTAATAAAGGTCTGATAACAACATTTCATAGGATCACTTACCTCTTTCATCAAGGACTAAAAAAAAATATCTTTTTACACACCAATGAATTGGAGAAATCACATCATTGCACCAATGTAATTTCAAGCATCAAGAGATATACTCACAATGGTATCAAAGTTCTGATACCAAAAAGAGTTGTTTAGACTATGGTCTTCAGAGGAAAAAAAAACAACCAACCAAAACCCACATAACGTAACCATGAAATACAAGAGTATTGGCCCAGGCAATTTGAAACTGTCCTCTTCATTCATACTGGTGCCAATATTAACTGTGACACCCAGCAACACCTCTTTCTTACTTTATATTGGAATATTGCCACAAATTAACAAAACATAGGCAAAATCAGGAACACTTTATATTAGCAGAAGAAAACAGGGTGCTTCCCCTGTTTCAGGAATAGAAAATATGTTGCAAAACCAGAAATCTCCAGTAACTTGGTATTTGGAACAGTTTTCATGTTCAGTCTTCCATTCAATTCTAGAATTTAAACAGTTTAAAGCTCCAGCCCATTACAAGAAGCAAACAAATCAGAGGCACAGTAAATCCGTTTACACAAGAATATATAGAAACTGTAATTAATCGTGTTGGAAGTCTCACCCAGTGACTTTGGCCTCGGAGTTTATCATTTGACTCTCCCACTATTTCTTCCCATACAGCTGCTGTTCTGTCAAAAGAGCAGGAAGCCAGGACCTGCCCAAATTCAGGATGGGCCCATGTCACACGCCACACAGATCCACTATGTGTCTGCAAGATAACACCAAAACACTAATATAGAGAAACATACTTATTGTATTAGTCCAAGTGATCATGCATTTTCATGACTTTCTGCAGAAGCAGAAGTAAATTCTAGAAGTAGTAAAACACTTCCTTTGAAACCCATGTTCTTTTATAAAGCTCAAAGTTACTCCACAGCTGTTGCATTTGTTTATTCCTATAAGCACTGCAAAGTTTTGTTGCTATTAGTTAATGGTTAGCAGGTAATTATTACAAGTGTATTTCAAAGGCATTATTTAATACTCCTTTAAACCATAAGTTCCAAGCTAAGATTCTGCCTTGACACAAGAAGTACAGCTTTGTTTTCAATTTTCAGCCATTACCATGCTCACTACTAGCTTGCCTGTACTTTCCCAAAGCATACGCAGAGCATTACTTATCTTCTCCTTCTTTTCATGAAACTCCTCTTTCATACATAGCCAACCTACTGCTGCTTTTTTTTAGAGGAAGGGAATTCAAAAGCTTCACTTGCATTTTCATTTACAGGGATTATTGTATTGTGGTCCTATTACATGTAAGTTTAAGGACAATTCAGAAGCTGAATGCACTAATTATCCTGATAAAGCAGAGTCTCTATATGACACGGCTCTCAGAAAGGTTTTTTGGGGAAAAAAAAATATTAAAAAAACAAGGTCAGATGTTGTAATATCTAATAGCCAGACCTCTTCCTTTTTCTTTTTTTTTTTTTTTTCAAGTCTTACAGTATGCAAAAAAGAAATATTCAATTAAAAATTAATTGAATCCCTAAACACCAGTTACTGGTATTGTTTAATGATAACAAAGTCTGACAACATAACCAAGTACTAATAATGTAGCCTCTGCTTTAAGTGAGAGGCATTAGAGATGTTTTATAAAAGCAAAGAAAAAGTATTTTACCATAAGAAATACAGGATGTACAACCAAAAGTATGTCTACTCTACAAGCCAGCATTTCTTGAAAAACAAAGGACAAATTACAGTTATAGCTGTGTAATTTTTATAAATACAAACCTTCCAGCTGGCAGTGCAATGCCAATCTCCATTTTCACTTTTGTCCCAGACCTATTGAAAAACCAAAATACAATCTTAAAATTTGTATATAGAGCTTACTAAGTAGTATTACAAAACACAGATATTAAAAAAGAATATATATACACACACCACTAAACATTTTCATCTGTAAAACTCTACCTGGCTCAGTACACAACTGCAATTCACTCGACCTTGAAAATAACCCTATTACAGGTAGGGAGAAGAGGCATACACCTGCAAAATCCATTATTGTATGAAGTCTTATCTTTTTTAAATAAATTATTCATGGAAGACAAATGATGACAATTCTCAACACTTCATTTGCTCTGTTCCACGAGTACACCACCCAGTTTCACTCCAGAGCCCCCATGGTCCTCACCACAGCATATACTCAGATCTGGTCACAAAACCCTGATGTGGCTCCTGGCGATCACCCCAAAGACAGAGCAGGATGGCAAAAAGAAAAATCAAGCTAGGGGGGAAACAGATCTTGTTTCTGTTTCTAATATTTCTGCCTTTGTTTATAAACACATGCAAGTCACTTAACCTTCCTTTTTCTTGACTTCCCATACATCTTCATCATCTTTATGACTTTTCTGAAAGGCTGAAGGAAGTCATGAACATAACCAGATGAAAGACACTGGCATCCACTCCTGTTTGTCACTCATTCACTATGTAACTTTATTGAAAGTCACCTCACTTTTGCCATTCCAGATTTCTAATACAACCTTGGTTGTTACCATCACAGCCCAACTTCCTAACTGCTCCCCAGCTGTTATTCTGCAGGGCCCACCTAGTGAGAACGGGACTTACGCCAGATACACCACTGCTCTTTTACCAGTGTCATAAAACTCTGGTTAGAGTAAAACTTCCCAAGACAGTTTCATAAAGGATACCATCACTATCAAAAAGTAACACTACGTGGCTAAAGGACAGAGTTTTTGAGTTCTACCTACCTCTTTCCACCTTTCTTAAGAACACTCTTTTTAAGGCTGCAAGTTTTACACAGTCAGTCCAGACCAAAGACTAACGTGGTTTTGGCTTACTTTTTGGGGAACCTTTTTTGGTGGTGGTGGTGGTTTTTTGTTTGCTTTTTTAATATGTGGTCAGGGAGAAGGGGCTGCTCATGTGTTTTGAAGCCTAACCTACATTTAATAATAATTTTCTACAGAAAAGCAATTTACTCAACCATTTACCTGGTCTAACAACAGATATGACAGCTCTCCGCAAATTACATTTCTTAAATCTGTGTAACTAACTCCTGAATTTTTGCCCACCTTCTCACTACACGCAATAAATAGAAAAAGCAATTAACTTTTCATGCACTATTATTCCCTTTAAAGGGACGTAAAATTAAGGTTCCTGCTATTTTACCGTTTCCCTCATCTGCCAGAGCACAAGCAGAACATTTCAGCCCTTTGCTTATCAGCACCGCGTTACGCAACAGCGGCTTCTTCCCTGAGTGCCCTTAAATAAACACAGATTTTCAGCGGAATCACCCAAACCAGGCCGCCCTGCTGCAGCCACGATCCTTTAAGGACGTTTTCCCAGCGGCAGCAACGGCTCGGAGAAGAGCTGTATTTTCACAGGCGCTTGCGTACGCGCGGATATGCAAACAACGCGCAATCACGCGTGAATGCGTCGCGACCCCGCAGCCCCCGCTG
>NW_010538536.1:0-1366 GCF_000687285.1 Phaethon lepturus
TAGGGTTGGGGTTTAGGATTAGGGTGGGGTTTGGGATTAGGACAGAGTTTGGGTTTGGGTTTAGGATTAGAGTTGGGTTCAGCATTAGGGTTGGGGTTTGGGATTAGGGTTTGGGGTTGGGTTTAGGAATTGGGTTTCAGATTAGGGATTGGGATTAGGATTTGGGGCAGAGTTTAGGGTTTGGGATTAGGGTTGGGGTTTGGGATTAGGGTTTGGGGTTGGGTTTAGGAATTGGGTTTCAGATTAGGGATTGGGATTAGGATTTGGGTTTAGGATTAGGGTGGGGTTCAGGATTAGGGTTGGGGGGCTGGATTAGGGTGGGGTTCAGGATTAGGGTTGGGGTTTGGGATTAGGGTTTGGGGCTGGGTTTCGGATTAGGGTTGGGTTCAGGATTAGGACAGAGTTTGAGTTTAGGATTTGGGTTTAGGATTAGGGATTGTGTTTAGGGTTAAGGTTGGGAGTTAGGATTAGGGTGGGGTTTAGGATTAGGAGAGAGTTTGGGTTTGGGATCAGGGTTTGGGGCTGGGTTTCGGATTAGGGTTGGGTTCAGGATTAGGACAGAGTTTGAGTTTAGGATTTGGGTTTAGGATTAGGGATTGTGTTTAGGGTTAAGGTTGGGAGTTAGGATTAGGGTGGGGTTTAGGATTAGGAGAGAGTTTGGGTTTGGGATTAGGGATAGAGTTTCGGTTTACGTTAGGGTTAGGGTTGGGGTTTAGGATTAGGGTTGGGGTTAGGATTAGGAACAGGGTTTGAGTTTACGGTTAGGATTTAGGATTTGGGGTTAGGATTAGGGATTGGGGTTAGGATTAGGGACAGAGTTTGGGTTTATGATTAGGATTAGAATTGGGACAAGGTTAAGGTTTGGATTTGGTCTTGGGTTTGGGATTAGGGTTAGGACATGGTTTAGGGTCAGGATTGGGATTAGGGGTTAGGATTGGGATTAGGACAGGGTTAGGACAGGGTTTAGGGTCAGGGTTAGGGTTAGGGTCAGGATCAGGGTTTAGGATCAGGATTAGGATCAGGATTAGGGGTCAGGATTAGGGTTAGGATGGGGTTAGGACAGGGTTTAGGATCAGAATTAGGATCAGGATTAGGGTTAGGATGGGGTTAGGACAGGGTTTAGGATCAGGATTAGGGTTCGGGATTGGGATTAGGATTGGGATTAGGATTGGGATTAGGGCAGGGTTTAGGCCCAGCTTTACACCGACGTTGGCCGTTAGGGGCGGGGAGTCGTGTCTGGGGCCGGGGACAGGCCCCATAGGTGCCTCGTGGCGGCGGCCCCTATAGCTCCCGTACGGGGGGGTCCCTATAGCTCCGTACGGGGGGGTCCCTATAGCTCCCGTATATGGGGTGCTGCTCCTATAGC
>NW_010538537.1:0-4153 GCF_000687285.1 Phaethon lepturus
CATGAGGTTCCATGGAATAACTCAATGGCAATTGCTCTAACTAAACAATCCAGCTAGACCAACAAGTCCCAGGCAACACGTCTTTCACAATTTGACAGAGAGGAGGAGAGAGACAGAGACAAACAAAGAAGATATCACCACCCGTGGATCCAGTGGTGTCCCGTTGGTCCTCTTGATTCTTGTTGTTCCTTGGTGGTGGGGGCCCCCCCCAGCCCCTGTGAGCACCGCCTTTTATACTTTTTAGTCCCACCTTTTCACTCCAGTTGCCCGAGAAAACGGCATGTCTCACACGTTCCTTAGTGCCCACTCAACGACCGTGTTGTGTCTCGCATGCTTAGGGGGGTCATCGGTTGTCAGGTGCCCTCGTCAAATGCTGTATTTACCACTGTGCCTGCACTGTGGCTCTGCTCTGCAGGCCTCCGTACCAAGAAATGTTTAAGACAAAGTCCGCACATCGGTCCACCACACATACCATATGATGTCATGCTCGGTATATAAAGCTGGGACGAAGAAGGAAGGGGTGGAGGGACGTTCAGAGTTATGGCATCTGTCTTCCCAAGAAACCATTACATGTGATGCAGCCCTGCTTCCCTGGAGATGGCTGAATCCCTGCCTGCCAATGGGAAGTAGTGAATGAATTCCTTGTTTTTCTCTGCTTGCATGCACGGCTTTTGCTTTGCCCATTAAACGGTCTTTACCTCAGACCGTGAGTTTTCGCACTTTTGCTCTTCCAATTCTCTCCCCTGTCCCACTGTCGGGGAGTAAGTGAGCGGCTGCGTGGTGCTTGGTTGCTGGGGTTAAAACCACGACAGATCTACATACCCCTTGGATACCACAGTCTAGTGGGAAGATAGAATGAATCAGACCCTTAAAACATAAATTCCCAAATTATGTCAAGAAATCCACGTTAAATGGGTAGATATCCTATCAGCGAGGGATTAGGATTACTCCACAAGGGAGAGGAGCAATAAGTCCCTTTGAAATATTATATGGCAAACCGTATCCCGTCAATGAGGTGGGTAGCTGGAGTGATCAGATACACATTAAAGGTGAAGGAATTTTGAAAGAGTATTTGTTATCTCTCTCCTGGGTATTATCCTCTTTACACAGGTATCTCACCCAGCAGGCTCCACTTCCTTTGAACTCTTTGGTACAAAACTTCATGCCTGGAGATTGGGAATTCATCAGTGGCTTTTATCGAAAATATTACCTCAGTGGGAAAAAATTACTGAAAAGGACCACCAATTAATCCTAGATGCACTTGATGCAGCTCAAAGTAATATTTCTCTAGCTCTTAGTTGCATCCAAGCTCAACTGCGGGTGCAATCTACAATAGCAGCAATTGTAGGAGAAGAATATGGCACCTTGCCCCCTGAAATTTGAAAAATAATCCGGGAAAACCCAATCAAGAAAAATTCCAATCGTGGTGGTATCTAGTTAATTTCACTTATGATCCTATTAATAATAACGCCACGGCTTTTGCTTTAACCATACAGAATGCATCAGTAAAAACCATCTACCCGATCATCGTGTTAGGGTTAAATCACAATGAGACTGTATTCTGTCTAATAGAGCATAGAGTATGGGCCCAAAGAGCTAATAATAAATGGCAGACTATTGAAATTGGTGCATGTGCATGTCTGTCGTGGTTTAGCCCCAGCCGGCAACTAAGCACCACATAGCCACTCACTCCCCCACAGTGGGATGGGGGAGAGAATCGGAAGGGTAGAAGTGAGAAAACTCATGGGTTGAGATAAAGACAGCTTAAAGACAGCTCCAAAAATGGGCCACTCATCTGGGGACAGATGAATAGTGAAATGTTGAAATTTGCTAATACCCCCTCCTATACTCTACACCCCAGCATCTCCCAGAGCTCTCACTGCTTTACCCTTTTGGTCACAGCCCATACTACCTCCAAGGTACACCAATGCTGCCTTATATACTGGTTTTCTTCAGTGCCTTTGTGTGGGACCAACCTTCAGAGACCCATTAGAGCTGGCAATGGCTGGAGCAGAACAGCTAGGTGGTAGAAGAGGGGAGGGTATGCCAGCTATGGCTGTAGTTTGGCCAACAGAAGGGAAATAGGCATTGGGCTACAGCTTTCCATTACTTGGGCTCTCCCAGCAGTCTGTCACCATAGAAAAGTGCCTATTTTATGAAATCAAACCTTCCTAAGGTAAGTGTTTATTCTGGATAATCATGAAACCTAAGATAAATGGGAGAGTGTCTGGTAAGGCAAGAACAACCACCATGAAGAGAAAGGTTCTTGGCAGGAACAGTTTGCTTGTAGCAAAGGGTGTCTGACTCTTCTCTGAAATGGAGACTACTTCAGGTCTGCCCAGAGGCCACAAGCAGCCCTCTGAGCTGAGGGACTATTCCTACAAATAGGATAAAAGGGAAGGAAAAAGGGGCAAGCTACCTCTCTAATCAGAGTTAACCTCTCAGGAACTCACCTCCAGTCCTTTTCAGAGCCCAGAAAAGCAGCTTTGAAACTTATCCCTTATCCTGACATAATGGATGTAGAATCTAAGGCTGTCTTGAGAGCTCCTGCTGCCTGTGCAGTGTATGGGCATCTTGTGCAGTCTCCCCTAGTACCAGTGTAGACAAAGCACTCAGAGAATGTAACACGAAACCAACCTATGAAGATTTAATTCAGATTAAATCAATGAGGAAACAAAAGAAATTTAAGTACTGTCTTCATTCTGTGACATTATAAAAGAAGAGCTAATCTGAAAACAAACTCCCCACACAGTCCTGTTTGCCATGGCTTCTCCTAAGTGCAAACCACTGTTGGAGTTTGTTGTGAGCTTTGCTTAATGCAGTACTAGAGAGAGCCAGAAAAGTACCTTCTCCAAGATGAATTCTGACAGGACAAGGAGGAAGAGAGTGTCTGGAGGGGCAAAACCAGGACTCACTCTGGCCAAAGCAGAAGCCTTAACTTCATGTCCATCATCCAGCATTCAGAAATGGTGGTGCAACCATTCATGACAGAGACAATACACTACACAGAAGTACATGCCATGCATCAGGGGAACCAGTCTCCATAGCTATTTCCTCCCTGGCCAATGAGGTCCCCATTTCCACCCCAAGAACTGCCCATTCCTTATATCCCGTTTGCTCCAAACCCACCAATCCATTCCGATATGTTCCCATCTCCTGAATGAGTTTGAAGAAGCAGCAAGGTCACCTTGGCAGACTTGAAATACAAAGGGTTTATGGTTTGTACTTTCTTTCTGCTGAATAAAGATGATTTTATAAAAAAAATAAAACATTTTAAATTTAAAAATTGAAAAGCTTTTAAACTGTTTTTTTTCTCTCATTTAAAGATTCTTCTGTTCAAACCTTGCCTAGCTTCCTAAAGAAACTGGGGCTGTGTGACAGTACTCCGGGTATTTATTGTCTCCCTCTCTTTGAGCCTCTCATGATATTTCAGCTGGATGACTATCTGTCAGACAAATTTGACACTGGGGTGAGAAGTCTCAAAGACATTACAGGCTGAGCCATTTATTCAGATAAGCCCATTCTCTAAGGCCTTACAGGATTTAGCCAAACCAACAGAGAAACCCCACTCGGGGGGGAAGGTGTTTCCTCGCGCTTTGCAGCCAGTCGTGCTGGTAGCGGTGCGTTTTGCAGCGGTTGCAGGTCCTTGACAGTAGCATGGCTCTGGCCCCACACAGCTGTGCAGAGGGGGTCCCGCTGGAGCGGGGGTTGCGACTTCTCGGGCCTATCACGGGGCATGGCTCCAGGGTTGCCCTGCTAAGATGTCCCTTCCAGGCCTCCAGGACGGAGCACATGCACACGCATACACACAGATATACATACACATATGCACATGCAAACTCTTAACGTATATACAAATACAACTGCACAAACCCATGCACACATACACATATTTATATACACACACTCCCTACTCACACATATACTTCGACACACATGCATGCACACACATTTGCACATATACATACACATATATACAAACACCCCTACACATACATATGCACACCAATACATACACATGAACCTACACACACACCTACAGACATGTGCACCCCCACATGCACTCATGCAGAAACACAGCAAGAAGCTGCCAGTTCTGCTGTGGCCAGGGGGGCCTGGGAACCTGGGGGTGCCAGAGGGGGTTAGAGGAACC
>NW_010538538.1:0-770 GCF_000687285.1 Phaethon lepturus
ACGGGCATTCCCAGGACAAGCTCCGAGCTCCCCGGCCCCTCTCCTGCCACCGCAGCCTATCCCACGAGGCCATGGAGTGTTTGCTTCGGAGACCCTCAGCCCCGCGAGAGCCTGCGCGGCCGGCAGCGAGGGGCTCTCCTGGGATCTTGGGGCATCCCCAGCGGGAACCTGCCGTCGCACAGCTTCGGGCGGACCCTGAGGGGCCACGAGCTCCTCGCTTCGGTACTTAAAAGCAGCGGAGATTTTATTCCCCTCCCTCCCTGTGGGGATACTGGGATCAAAGCATCTCCTGTCGATACTCGATCCTGGCCATTTTTGGTGCATCGGAGCCAAAATAGCTGCTTGCATCTGCTGAGCGCCCTGAGCTGGCAGCAGCTCCCGCAGCCAAGCGCCCGGGGGGGGCAACAGGCACCAACAGGTCTCCCTTAGCTTCTCCCACCTCTAAGAAAACGAAATGCCAAAAAGAAGATCAACAGTGGAGCATTTTGGGGGCCCTGCGGCACTGGGGGTGCTCAGAGCCAGGCTGGTGCAGCTGGAGCATCCCTGTGCCGCTGGCAGTGGGGCACGGCGAGGGCCCCACCAGTACCGCACCGTAGTTCTTCACCGGCTCCAGCGGGCGCAGGGCTGGGCGTTTCAGGATGGATGCTGCGTGGGATGCAGGTTGCTGCAGCAACGGTTGCTATGGAAAACTCTTCGGCGGCAAAATTTCCAGCCATATTTATGTGTCCCTCATTGTCTTCGGGAGAGGCTCCAGCGTCCCTGGAGCCAAG
>NW_010538538.1:867-1170 GCF_000687285.1 Phaethon lepturus
CTTCTCCTCTGGCGTTCTGGCATGGGAAGGTGTCGGAGGACCCCAAACGGTGGCCTTGGGGGAGCACAGCAGGCATGCATGGGGCTGTGCCGTGCCATGCCATGTTAATTGGCTAATTGCCGATTAATGCCCCATGGGCACAGCCATGCCCCAGCCGTCGGATAGGATGCATTTCGGTGAACCCACGGCAGGGCACAGCTCCGGGACAGTGGGGCATCCCAGGAGAGGGTCTGGCACTGGGACACTTGTGGGGCTGGAGCCATCCCCAGGGGGGGCCCGCGGCTTCGGACAGGGCTGCCTGCT
>NW_010538538.1:1257-3455 GCF_000687285.1 Phaethon lepturus
CGCAGCACCTGCCTGCGGTCCTGACAGTGCCGTGCTTCGGGAAGCTGCCTCCCACCTCCTGGAGCGGCAATAGGATTACACGGGACTGAGTCTCCTAGCAATGAACGGAGAAATAAATCCTATAAGGCAGGACGGGATTTATTAGACTTCAATATTCTGGAAATAATGAGGACATTTCTCTTGGCTTGTCGTATCACGGGACCCAACAGGATCACAACAAGGATTTGTCCCTATGCCTTTCCGTGGCGCTGGGCCGGTTC
The DNA here is from genome assembly GCF_000687285.1 of Phaethon lepturus. NCBI lineage: Eukaryota > Metazoa > Chordata > Aves > Phaethontiformes > Phaethontidae > Phaethon > Phaethon lepturus. The sequence goes on from NW_010538538.1 coordinate 1,518, forward strand.
TCAGCTGCGGAGAGGAGACGGTGGCGGAGACTGCTCACCTTTCCGGAGAGCGGGATGGTGGGGTATCCCCTGCGCCTCCAGAAAAGCCAAAGCGGAGTGCGGGCCTCGGGCTGCCCCAACAGTAGTTGCTCTCTTCATCTCCTCGTTCATCCCCGGGCGAGGGCGGGCGCCGATTCTCACCCTCGGCCGGGGCTCGCTGCTTGGCTCACCTCCCGGGCATCAGCTCTTCCCGGTCCTGGTCACCACGGGGAACTGTGCCCCGGCTGTGGGGAGATGCCCGCCGGGGCCAGCCCCACGCTCTGCTCCCTCCTTCTCTCACCTGCCAGCTGCGGCACAGCACACCGTCACGCTTTGCCCCATGGCAGCTCAGCCAGCCCCGAATCCCCTTGCGGTCCTTAGGACAGCCCGCGGGATGCAGCCAGCTCTCAACCTCCTCCCACGCCGAGAGCCGGACGTTTATTCCCACGTCCCCGTTGCCGAAGCCGCTTTAAATGCATGATGTTACCTCCCCGTCCACGATTTCCGCGGTCCCGTAACAGCCTCCCCTGGGCAGCCTCCCCAAACCCCACCGAAGAGCTCAAGAAAGGCGAGCCCGCGGGTGCGGGTTGGACGCAGCTGGTTTTACCATGGCTCCGGAGCGTGGCCGCCGCGGCAGAAGCCCCAACCATCCAGGCACGCAGACACAATTGCTGCCTTGTTTGGGGCCCAGCCACACAAGGGGCCCCTTCAGGCGGCCAGGGAAGTGGGAGCTCCTCGGGGTGAGGTGATGCTCAGGCCATGGAGGCTCCTTGGAGGGCCAAAATTATCCCGAGCAAATGACCTGGGTGGGTCCTGAGCCATGGCGGATACGTGAGCTTCCCGGAGAAGACGGCTCAAAGGTGGGAATGTCTCAAAAGAGGGACCCACATCTCCTGGGAGCTTTGCTTCTTCCAGAAAGTTCAGGGCTGGCGGGGATGCTGGGGGCTGGCGGATACCAGGGCCACCCCGCTTCGTGGGAAGGCAGTCGGGCGATGGAAATAGCAAGCAGAGTGGGTTTTGTTGGGGTTTTTTTCCTTCTTAAGCAGCCAAGCTGTGTTTTCTGGAGACCTGTAAATCACTCCTCATCTTCAGGAAAGAGAGGCGAGGAATACATGATCCAACCAAGCAAAAACGCAGGACGCTTGGGAGCACGCGTGGAGGAAGCCAGGAATCAGCCCCAGGCTGGCGGCTGCCTCCCGGCCATCCCGCTGAGCCCGTCCCAGCTTGCTGGGCCAGGAGCTGGCACCGCAGCCCGGCATTCTCCAAGCCGCGCTGGGCACGCCACGCTACCGCAGAGAGGGGAGCCGAGGCTCCCAGCCACCACCGTTAAACTGCACTTTCCCAGCAAGTCAGGTTGCTTCCAAGATTTCAAAATTTTCCACGTTTGCTCAGCTGAAGGGAAGGAAAAAACCCCAAAGAGAGGCCGGAGCACTTTTGGAGAGCAGTGCTGGGCTGGCAGGCAGGATCCCTCACACCGGGCTCACAGATTTTCCCAATTTACCAGCATGCCAATGGAGGCTGTGCTGGCCAGATCCCACTAACACACCATTAGCATACAGGGAGGGAGACGTGTAAATCCAAAGCCATCCCCCACGAGCCGTCCGGAGCCTGATGCTGCTGCAGAGCTCGCTCTGGACACAGCCTGGAGCTCTTTAAGGCTTTTAAGATCAGGGCTGGGTTTGCTGACTCCGAGATCTCCAAAGGTTCCCCTGTTGCATCTCCATTCAGCTCTTGCTTACAACACAACACAACACAACACAACACAACACAACACAACACAACACAACACAACACAACACAACACAACACATGGGATAATCTTCCACTTACAGACCCCAAGATGCTGCCAAGCTGCTGGAGCAGAATGAGCCCTAAAATGCAGCCACATCGGAGGCCCGACATGGCAGGGCGCGCCCCGCA
>NW_010538538.1:3471-21437 GCF_000687285.1 Phaethon lepturus
GGTGCCGCGGGGCCCCAGCCTGTGTGGGGCTGACATGGCCCTTCCCCACCTCTGTCCAGCGTGCGAGGACCCAGGACCACAGTCATGGGGGAATGTAGCGCAGAGAAGATCCCCAATGTCCCCTCTTCTCCTCCTCGGCCCCAGCAGAGCAAAGTATAGCAAAAGGCAAATAATGTCCCTTCTGCCTGCTCGACGCTTGCAGCCACCCTGGCTGAGCTGCTGCCCGTGCATCTCGCCCGCAGCCAGGACCTGCTGCAAGGCAAGCTCGGTTTGCGCTGGGGTCCCTGCTGGGAGGGTCCCTGCGAGCAGGGCAGGACCCAGCTGCCTCCCCAGCCCAGCACATGGGGAAGAGAGAGGGGGACAGAGGTGGTCCCGCACCACCACCCGAAGCAGGATGGCAGCCCAGCTACCGGAGCAGCCGCTGCCTTACACCGCGGCCGCCTCCGAGGTCCGGCCCAGGGCTGCTTGCTGCCAGCCAGGAGTCCCGAGCTCAAACGTCCCCACACTAGTGACCTAGACAGGGACTCCAGTTATTTTTGCAACCAAAACCAAAGCAGCAACTTGGCTTGGAAGTGTGTGGAGATGGAAACATGTCATCACGCCTTTTGATCTTTCTGTCCAATTTTAAGCTCGTTTAAGCAGGTCCGTAACAGCTGATTCTGTACATAACAGAGCGCCAAAGGCTGCAGCTCCCCCTGAGCACATGGTGTTTTGTTCTCGTCTCTCCTGCGACGCAGCCACAGAGCAAGGGCTGACTCAGCAGCTGACACGTGAGTCCAAAGCTGAGACCACGCTCAGAGCCACAGGCAAGGGGCCAGCGGCAGCATCGCTCACCCTGTTAGCAGGAAGGATGGGGCTTGTGCCGCTTTCCCCCCAGCACAGCACCGGCACAGGAGATGGTCAAAGCTGCCCCGCTGAGCGGGCTCAGAGCATCCCACAGGGAAAGGCTGGTGAGCCTCTGCTTCGAGGACGTGCACGGACCAAACATCGGGAGCTGCCAAACTCAGCCAGGCAGAGCAGGAGGGACGGCTGACATGACAGTGCATTGCCGGCTTCCAGCTCTGGCCGCTCGCTCCGTGCCCGGGTGCCTCAGTCAGCCCAATCAGGCAGCTTCACTTGCTGAATGTCCCTGTGTGGCCATGCCTTGGGTGTGTTTCCTTGCTCCTGCAGCACTGCTACAGAAGGACTATATTGTTCTCATGACCACCCCAATTCTGGATTTAATCTGACCAGCAGCCCAGTACTGCAGAGGGAAAGCGATCCAAGCACTTGCTCTGACCCTCAGGCTGCTGTCAAGACAGACACCGGGCACTGATTTTCACGATCGCAGTCAGACGCTCGTTACTGCATATGACCCTTAATTTCTTTGCCCTCCGCTTCCTGCACAAACCACGCTGCCAGCATGCAAGTGTCGGGATGGAATATTTTATTCATGTGAACGCTCGTATCCTGGTCTGTCCTGCCTGCTGCAGCTGCTCCCATTTTCTTGACAGCATGAACAAGGAAGGATTTCTTCATCGACTTGCTTAAAACCCACCCCCAGCATCATCAGACCCCACAAACAAGTACAGACAGTTCAGCTTTGTCCAGGCAAGAGCCCAGCATGGAGAGGCAGGGAGTGCTGCAGGGCTGGCAAAGCAGGGAGAAGGGCTCCAGCCCCAAACCCCATGGCTTGTACAGGCACAGCAGCCACGAAACCTTCCCACAGCTCTCCTCTCACAACCAGCCAAGCCTTAAGCCAGGCTCCAGCACCCTCCCAGCCTTGGCGGCTCCTCCTGCTGTCAGAAGTACCCCGGGTTGGCAAAGGATGGGTGCCACCATCTCTTCTCCTTGGAAAGCTGCCTGCCAGAATCACGCCGGTCTCTTCTGTCACCTGCTGGGCCATTTAACCCTCAAAGTGTCCCCTGCCCACTGACAAATACCCTCCCCAAACTATTACAGTAAAAGGAAAAACCTGTACATTGGGACATACAGGCTGAGTCTTGGGTAGAGAATGGCTTCCATGCCTGGTGATCCGGCAGTGGCTGGCAGCCCCCAGCCAGCGCTCGGGCACAGAAGGGAGCAGGATCCCCTGCGGCCACCACCGGCACATCAGGGCTTCATCCTGCTCAGTCTGATGTCTCGTTCGATTTCGAACTGCCTGTGATCCACGCGCTCCAGGAACGCTTTCCTTTCGATGTACCTGCAGGGAAGCAGAGAGGCACAGGCTGTAAGCAGTGTTCGCGGCAGCCAGCACTGCCCCCAGCCAGGGCAAAGCCGATCCGAAGGGATAAGCGGGAGAGAAGGCATCATCTGCCTCCCTCCCTCCCTCTCTCTCCAGGAGCTGATCACTGCACTGAGCTTCTCCTACAGGCACCAAAACTGCTTCATGGCCTGCTGAGTGTCTGCTGGGGGACTCACAGAGGTCTGGGGCAAAGGGCCCCCAAAGGCTGGAGATACAGGCTGGCTGCTTCTGGTTCCAGCTCTTCTCTTACAGCTGAGAAATGACCTTCACAAACAACTTGAACAGGCTCAGGGCAGGTCCTTGGCAGGAGAGGCAGCTCTGATGCTCCTCCCTGGCTGCTCAGGTGACCTGCCCACACAGCCCCCCAGCAAAGCATCTCAAACCCAACCGCAGCAGCATGACCCACGACACGAGCTGATAACAGCACAGGGAGCATTAGGGATGCAAACAGCATCACCCAGCACGCCAGCGGCAGCAAGCGCCACCTCGGGGTCTTCCCAGCCACAGACCAGCTCTTAACTACCACTGAGTATTTACTTCTCCCTCTCAGCGAGGGAGTGTTGCAAGGAAGGCGGCGAACTCGCGTGTGCCTGGAAAAACACCTTGCTGCTCATTAATGGCACGCAGCTGACTTTTAATGTACTTTGCTGCAAACCCTTGCCACAAATAGCCCAGGGCTGTGCTACTAATTAACCTACAGAGGGAGCGAAATTGCAATTCAAAACAGGAGCTGTAATTGAATCATCACAATTGTTTTGCATTTGTTCCAGGGTGGCAAACACTGGGCTGTCATGACAAGGTCATTATGCTTGGGCACCAGCGCGAGATGCACGAGCCGCTGCGTTCGGCTTCTCTCTGCTGGTCACTGCTTCTCCTGCACCACAGCTGGTGTCTGCTAACCAGAGAAGCCCACAGCTTGAAAGCAAAACTGAAGGCTAAAGGAAAAGATGAGTACCCCAGGCTCTGTGGGTTTTCCAGGCTCCCGGGTGGCTGGCAGCATGTCTAAGGTGTCTAAGACCATACTACATGGGAAGGTCCTGCATACTGCAGGACAGAGGGTCTCCACTGCCTTTGGTGATGAGGTCTCTGCTTTATGCTACAACTATCGAACGGTCGCTGAGTGTGCTACCAGCACCAGGGTGCCTTCATCCTTGCTGTGAGGGACAGCCCTGACACTCCTGCCCACCCCACTGTCTTTGGAAATGAATTAATCCAAATTCATTTCAGCAAGTGATGAACAGCCCCACGCACCTCACTCCCATCGCAGCCCGAGCCCGTCTTGCGCTGACACAACTGGGTCAGCTCATCTCCACCAGCCGCGAGGGGCAGGGGCCCAGCGCAGCGAAACACAGAGGACATGCTGGCCTTGAGGAGGTATTTTTCTGGCCCCCCGCCCCTCGCCGTTGGAGGAGGGCTGTGTGCTGAGGCCCCCGCCCCACACTGGCTCAGGAAAGGCAGGCAGGGGAGTGTCGCTTCCCTTCATCCCCGCAAGCAGGGAGGTGACCCACTCCTGGGGCGGGCTCAGAGAGGCCACGGGAAGGAAGTCGGGGGGGGTCACACTGTATATTACATCGTGTCACATTGCTGGGCGTGTGGTTTTCCTCCCCCCTCCACTGCTAAACATCCACCGCAACCACAGCTGGGAAGACAAGGGACAGGGGTTACCGCTGGTAGCCTGGGAACACGCCAACCGCTCAGGCAGCAACAGCCCAAGCTACCAAATTTGAAGCTCCTTCGTCCCCCTCTGCACCTCCCTTCTCCCAGACCCCAGCAAGGAGTCAGTGCCTTCCTCCTCCTCCTCCTCCATGGCTGCTGTGCCTCTCTGGCAGGCAGGGACTAGCTCCTGGGGGATCGATACGGATCATGAACCAGGAATGCGGTCCCACGGCCACAGCCAGCGGCTTTGCATGGAGGAGGAACCATGACGTTATCCCGTGGCATTGTCCTTGGCCGGCCACAGGAAAGCGCTGCAGGGGCCAGAGCAGACCCTGCAAGGCATTCCCTGTGCACGCATGGGGTTTGTGGGGCAGGCAGCCTGGGAACAAGTCTGTCCGGCTTGTACTGCGTGCACATGAAGGCTGGAGGTGCTGACGGACACAAGCAGGAAAGCAGCAGGTCTCCAGGACTGGCGTAAGCCACCAAACCCTGTGCCCAAGCTACGGCTCTGTTTCTGGTTCCTAACCTGGCTCCGTGCAGCTGACAGCAAGGTGCTGCCAAACGCCGGTACAAAGTGCGTGAGCAAGGCAAAAACACCCGTCCTGGGCTTGTCTAAATAACCTTTGCTACCTGAATCAATACCTTCCTGTAAATTATCAGCCCGCGTGGAAACAGGGCAGCTGTGATCCACAGCAGAGGAAGGTAAATTTGCTGGGAGAAGAGGCTGTCTCTGCTAACGAGGGCAGCTGCAAACTGCTCTGGGGAGGGTTTCGTTAGTGCTGCCTGTCCCCTGCCAGTCACCATGGGTCACCCAGTGCATGAGCGCACGGGTCGGGCCCCGCACCCGGAGCAGGGCTGCTCCCCTACTGGGCCTGCCCTACAAATGCGTCCCACTTAAGAGGCCGCTACGCATTTCCATTTATAAAGCACATCAGAGAGAGCGACAGCAAAGGGGATAGCTGCCTCTGCTCCTTACTTCAGCCCCTCCTGTCAAATCCAGGACAGGCCCTCAGGATCTGCCACAACCAGACTGCACAAGCCTGTAACCTGCTGCTGGGGAAATGCAAATCACCGTCTGGGGCTGGTGATATGAGGGGTGGAAAATCAGAGGCAAGGGTGGATGCAGCCACGGGGCAGCACGTGTCCCCGCTGCCTCGGGAATCCTGGGGCCAGGCTGCAGCTGGCTGATAACCGGCATCAGGAGCAGAAAGACACCATGGCCTCGTTACTCAACTGGCCACCAGCATGCTGGCCAAGCACATGTTGCTGCTGGAGAAGGGCCGGGGAGGTCCAAGGCACAAGGAGCTCTGGGCTGTTAACAGTGAATTCCGCAAGGTTACCACAAAAAAGAGAAATTCATCCTGCCTTCCCTTCTGAACAAAAAGAAATGCCTCCTGCTTTCCTCTGCAGCGCACAGGCAGGCGTGGTGTTGGGCAGACGCTTCCAGGAGCGAGTTGTGGCTTTCCTCATCAGGCATTTACAATTAAAAAGCAGGACACACGAGGAGCAAAGGTTTCTAACGTACAGCACATCAGCACCGGGGATAAAGGCAGTGCCCCGCTCCCTCCTACCTGGGTTGAAGGGTTAACAACCGCTCGTTACGATTTTTATAGAGAAGTGTAAATGATTGCCCACTGAAGGGTGAGCAGAGCCTACATTATTAAAGGAGAAGAGGCGGCAGCTGTGTCTGCGTGATCTGCCCCCCGAGCAGGCTGGCTGCTCCCTCACGGTGCGGTATGCTTCACACCACGGGCGTTTACAGGAGGCCTGTAAGCAGAAATGCAGTGGGCTGCACAACCATCGGTGGTCCTCCCTTCTCCCTTCCTTTACCCTGAAGGTGGATGTTATTCATGGCGAGCAGATATTCGGTCAATCCCCTCACACTACGTGCCTGACTAGCACAAACAGATTCATAAGGAGCATCTAATCATGTTTCTTGTTTGTTTAATGAAAAAAATCACTTGCCAATATATCACCCTGGATTTTCTAGCCTGGGATGTGACAGGCAGCAAAACCCAAAGCTGTCCAAGCTTACAGATGCTCTTAAAATTGCTGCTCTGCTTTGCTCATCTTTTCAATGTGCTGATCCCTTCTTCAGCCTTCAAGGACCATTACGTTAGTGTCTCTGGAAAGGTTTGCCAGGCATGAAGAGCAAGCTGTCCTGCTTGTATGGGGTGGGAAACAGCACTGTCCAAGAAAGGTCAATATACTAGGTTTGAACAAGCAAGAGATGCCACAAAACATGCATGCAGGGCACCCTGGCCTGTCTGCGGTGTGTACAGTCCAGCTGAGAGTGACGGGCCCTGATTCAGGCTGATTCCACCAACTGTGGAAATAAACCGTGTGTCCCAGCAATTGGCAGGAGATGATCTGGCTTTCAATGGTGGTACTACCACCATCAGCCCAGCAAATAGCAAAATCAACAGCAAACAGCCCAAATCTGTTACCACACTTGGCAGACACTCAGGACATCTGCATAGAGCAAATTCTCACTCCACACCCCCTCAGGACAAACCTGCCAGGTGTCACAGACAGAAACAGGACTTCTCCCTGTTTTCTCCCAAAGCAGCCTGCAGCTCCTGATGGGGTTTCATGGGACAAGCTCACGCTCCTCCTCCATCTCAGACAGAGCCTGGTACACGGCCTGGCTCTGCCTCCAGGCTCCTGGCGCAGGCCGTTTCAATGGGGAGCCTTGCGTACGGAGCTCTGACCGTAGCGTTCGCCATGCCGCAGACAGCATCAGCAATGATCTGGTGCACATGTGCTCTGCCACACTTGTACGCGATGTAAATCACTCACCTCCTTGGATTTCAGGGATCTCAGAGGAACACCTGCCCCCCTCTAGCACTCCTGCTGGATTGCTCTACTTTTTCAAGGGCAAGTGTCCAGAAACAGATCAGGGCAGATCTGATGGAAAAGGACTGCTGTGGAAGGGTGCAAGACCAAACGGGAAAAACCTAGTTATAAAATATCTATTTGAAATACAAAATCCAATCTGATGGAATGCAGAAGCTCTGAGTTTCTCCTGCAGCGTAAAAGAGCAGCTTACAACAAAAATATTTTTTATGAGCTGTCCACTAAGCCAGTTGCATTTTCCCATAGCTTAGCAAAGCACTTGTAGTGGAAACGCCGCTTCTGATCTCTTCCCTGCAGTGCGTGTTATTAACTTTCTGTTTTATTTACAGCATCACCATTTACTTTTACGATACTTCCATTAACTTCATTGGACTGAACATTGCTTGATGCACACAATCAACACCCAGTGCTGCCATAATCTTTAATGCACCTTGCCAGCTGTTTTGGGTTTGCATACATCTTTACACAGGAGGAGGGAGGGCAGACGCAGCTGGAACATGTCATTTGAAGAACGCACAAAAAACATACCCCCCATTTTGAAGTTTTTTTTTTTTTAAACAAAGGAAAACTGGGCAAAGGCAATTGTGTTTCCTCATGGAAGTGCTGCATTAGACCTGTTCACGCTGCATCTGTGCCACTAGTAGGAGAGAAGATAAAGCCCAACCAGATTCTACTTTAGCTGGACTTGAAGAACTCACGAGGTTGTTAACGGAGAGCGATAGGTGCTTGCAGACTTACCTGTCTCCCTGTGATGCCTAGACCAGCTACTGGCTTTATACATCCCTAGAATAAATTCTTAAGAAATCCCATGGGTTTGCTGAACACTCTGTAGCAAGCGAGGGGTTCCTACATATATAGGAAGTGGTGGGAAATGCTGGACTCCTACTAGGTAAAGGCCCTCTTACCCGTCTTTCCCTCGGTTATGGATCGCCAGCTCCTCCACAATCCCCTCCTCCTCCTTGAAGTTCTCCCAGTCCAGTTTAGATTTCTCCAGTGTGCTCATCTTCTGCTTTTTGGAGCCAATCTTCCCCAGGAGGCTGCTCATGCCGCTTGGCCTCTTCACCCTGGCGGAGAGGTAAGAGAGCAAACGTTACTTAAATGCAGGGAGACAGTGTCAGTTCGCAATTAAAAATGGAGCTGAGAAACGTCATGTGTGAGAGTGGTGGCCTTGATGGTGGTGAGCCACCTCCACTAAACAGATGGCCACCAACTTCGGGCAGCCTGCAGGCAGCAAGGTCACGCTTCCTGCAGATCCTGCTCCGCTGTTCCCCTGGAAGCAGCAGAGTTCATTACACACATATCTCAAGTGCTCACTTTTTGTGAAAGGGCTTTTTCATTTATCCTCTTAAGAGAACAGAAAGCTTTCAGGCCAAAAGAGATCATTAAATCATCTAGTTTGACCCCTTGTATATACCAGCCCAAGCCATTCCACTGATCACCTCTGTGCTAAGCCCGGTTCTTTGTCTTCGGTTTAAAGTGTTGTTTTCTGGAAGGGATCCAGCCTCAGTGCGTCACCAGCGCTGACAACACATCTAGGAATTAACCATTTCATTGGTATCGGTACGCCTGTTTTTAACTTGATTTTGTCTAGCTTTAGGTTCTGGTTGCCAATGCTTATTCTAAATTTAAGAGTACTTTGGTGCCCAGGTGGGTCTCATTAGTAACATACTTGTACACCATAACGAACTTACATCTGATTTTTTTTTCTTTTTTGACGAACAGATGCAGCTCTTTTTGCCTCTCGCTGAAATGCATTTTGTCCCAGCCCGTACGTCATTTCTCAGGTTTTGTCCCCCTGCTTACGTTTCAACAGTCTTTGAAGATGGGGACACGAGAACCACGTGTAATCCCACCCTTCTCCTGACTGCAAATCTGTTTCTGTCCAAGGATTGCCTAAATGCTGTTAGTTACACCATCCCAGCGCACGTGCACTGTGATCCTACACCATCTCCCAGGTCCCCATTTAGCAGGAAGACCACCTTGGTCTTTCATCTCCTTGTTCTTAGAGGACTAAAATCCCACCCACGTGGTGAGGCCCCCGAATCTCCCCTTTATGCTAGGAAATGCACACACAGGGACTCGGGTCAGCCGGGTCACCCTCTGAGGAAGACAATTCTCAGAGCTAGGAACCTGTAAAACAAACTTATATTAACCCCTTCTTAAACCCTCCCAGGAGAGGGGGGCAAACAGCATCCCATTGAACTCAGTGTTTACACACATTCCAGAAATAACTTCAGGTCTGCAGGGCCCTTGCCTCTGCAAGAAGCCGGAGAGGAAATGATTCTCGTTCCTGAGAGATTGAGGAATTTGGCGGGGGGTGGGGGGTGCGGAGCAAGGAAGGCAGCCAGGTGAGCATGGCAGACTGCTCTCCATCCGTTCTCTCCAAGCTCGTCCTGCCCCAGGGGTAGCCGTTCTCAGGAACGCATCCAAAGCTGTCCTTATCGGATCATTAGCATGGTTTATGCTTCCATAATTTGCAAGCCTCTAAAGGAAAATAATTCCGCAGTTTATATGGAATTAAATCAAAGAAAATGACATCTTTGTAAGCCTCAGCCAGAAGATTCTCAATGCAAGAATGGCTGGCCATGGTCACCTGGGGTTGCAGCTTCCTGACATAGATATATCTAGGCTACAAACCCTGGATTACAGGCATCTTGGCAGGCTCCATAGCCACAGGACAAAGATGCCTGCCCCTCCTAATACTGCCCACCCAGAGGAGCAGAAATATCCTAGGACCTGGCCCTCTTATTTCTTTCAGTCCCTGCCCACCGCTGGAGAACGTGCCAACAGCCCACACTTTTCACTCTGCGGGGACACAGAGCAAGCTGGATGCTCTTTTATTCATCTTTATCCCTGAACGTCTCATCAAGATGTCTACAGCCCTCACATCACGATCACGCAATAAAACCTTGATACTCGCTCAGCTTCCGATTCTTCCTTATTTTTCAAGACGTGATGGCTCTGAGTATCCTGATCTGCAGGTAGCAGGAAAGTGGTGCAAGGGGGCAAAACGTGCAAAGATGTTCTCAGCACAAGATAAAACTGGAGGGGTTTGGTTCCCACGTCTGGCTATCCAGGACTACATGTGAGCTTTGCACAACCACCAAACCCAGCATCAGACGTGTGTTCAAGTTGCAAGGGAGTGGGAGGAGATATGACAAGTAAGAAGGCAAAACCAAACAAAATATTGAGCAAGCATCCCCTGTGGCAGTCCCTGCTGAGCAACCGCCTGGATGGCAGAGCCGTCCACGGCGATGATGAGCACGATGATGCATGATGATGAGCACCATCCATGGATGGTGCTCATGCATGGCAGTTCCTTACGCTGCACTGGGAGGCCTTGGGTTTTAGCAAGAGGCTTAAAGCAAAGATGCTCTGAGACAGACCTAGAGAAGTGCTATGGTCTGATGATGCTGGTCCAGCTGGCAACACTCTTCTCCCCCCACCTGGCAGGCAGAAGGTATTTAAATTAACACAAGGTATTCAATTACACATTTCTCGCAATACACTTAGCTTTCCAGACTCACTTGTGCTTACAATCCTGCCTACCTTTGAAGTGGGAGAAGCAGTGATGCAGAAATGGAGGGTGTTGTCCCTTGTCCCTACATGTCTCCTAAATAGTTTTTGGGGCAGAGTGACAAACAGGTTCAGAGGCAGGCTCGCACATGTCAAGATCGATGTCTTTTCGGCTGAACCTCGAGCTGCCAGCTGACGGTGGGGAAGAGCTGAGTTGGGACAGGGGCCAATCGGCCTGGCTGGGTGGCAGCACATGTCCCTGCATGAAACACAGGCTGGGACACGCTGACTGGCAACTGCCATCCCCAAACCACAGTGGAGGATATTCATGAACAAAGGGAACCAAAGGCAAGATGGTTCGTGGCCAGAGGTGGAAGCAGAGGCTGTGCTGGCTTCACAGCAGGGAGCAGGGGCTGCAGGCTAGGTGAAGGTCAGTTGTCACACATCTTTTCCCCCACGGGAATTCCTAGCATAAATTAACAACCTCTACACGCACACATCCATCTGTAGCAGTGCACAAGGCCTCTGTATCTCCTCTTGGCTGTGGATCTCAGGAATATCCCTTAAAAGATACAACTCACCCCATGTTTGAAGCTACAGAGTTTAGGTTATGAAGATGGACCTCCATCAAGGGCTTCCACATAGCTGCAAGGATACCTGCAAGTCAACGGTCCCTTCAAGGCAAGGGAACCTAACGGAACAGGGCAGGCTATGTTGCACCCTTGCGTTGATGACTACTCAAAAAATACTGCTAATATCTGTTGTCAGCCCCATGCTGGAGGCAAGCCCTGGGCTAGATGACACTTGGCTCTGCTCCTGCCTGCACAATTCTGTGCTGTTTGCAGCAGGACCAAGCCTGATCCAGGCAACGAGATGGAGCCAGGCACAGGCTGAAGGACATGTTTCGAGCCTGCTGCTGAGTCCTCACTCTGCACTGAGCCTTTCATCACCCTGAACAAATCCAACAGCAAACCTGGGGGTGGGAATTCCTATGCTTGTGCCAAAATGAAGTAAATGAGAAACATTAAAGTCCAATTAAAAACTTGCTTGGCCTTAAATGCCTCATCTGTTTAAAAAGCATGTGAAGGGGCCTGATTAATTGCATTTGGTGCCAACAAGAGGAATTATTATTACCCTTTTTGTACTCATTAAGGGTATCTGCTGTGGCATCTTTAATCACCAAGGCATTTAAAAAAAGAGAAAGTAATTTGCTAAGACATAATGGATCCTGGGGATGAGAATCAGGACAATCGCCTATTTAGGACACAAAGACAGGCTCTTGCTTTTCACGATTAAAAAGCGCAGCCCAACTCAGCCCCTAAACCAGCAAATAAGCACGCTGGTGAGCTCTGCCTTGGCAGGGGCATTCCCCTGCACCCACCTAGTGTCTTCAGGACAAGGACTGTGCCTGTGCATCACCCAGCACGGTCACACAGAGGGACAAACAGCAAGCCAAGGGCTCCCTCGCTGTCCCACTACAGGTGAACATGTTCTGTATTCCTGTCCTTAATAACAAGGCTTCCTCCCACCTGGGTGTGAGCCTGCAGCCCAACCGGGACCTTGAGGAATTGCTGCTATACCAATGATAAAGTGGCACTGTCACGTGTAATCCCTGCTGTCTTGTAACATGAAGGTTGGCAGTATCTGGGAAATGCGGGCCTGCCTCCAAAGAGGCAGATTTCATCACAAGCCTTATAAAATCATCTTCACACAACAGGAAAACAAGGCTATGAAGATCTCATGGTGCATCCCACCAGCCAAAGCAAGATGAGTTCCTCTCTCACCTACCCAGAGGTGGGTGCTCTGAAGGCCTCCTGACATCAAGCCCACACGCACTTAGAGGTTTCAGTACTTCATCAGCCTTTCACTTATGTCAGTTTTCCCCAATGACTACATTTCCTTGCTCAGCCTATGACTTGTTATCTTCTTCCTATTAGCTACTAAGAACGGATCATTCCCTCACTTTTTGCAGCAGCCTTTTATGTCTTTGAAAGCTTTTTGTATTCCCCCCTCCCCTAGCCTGCTCTTTCCTAGACTAAACAATCCCAGGTCCTTTCAAGCTTTTCTCATTCCTCACAGTTTCCAGCCCTCTGACCACTCTCGCTGCTCTCCCCAGACTCTCTGCTCTTGGCCCACATCTTCCTCAAATGTAGCATCCAAAACAGGAAAGAAAGGGCTCCAGCCACGGCTTTACCGGCACCAGGAGCAGGAGGAATGCTTCAGATGCCTTGTGAAGCATGCAACTCCTTACACGGCCTCCTATGACGTGTGCCTTTTTCACAGCCATGTGACAGCACTGACTCATGTCGAGCCTTGATGCACTGAGATTTTTGTCTGCTCCACTGCTGCCAAGCAGTTATTTCCTTCCTCAACTGGTGATTACTGCTTTGCACTGGTCCTTCTGCGCTGTCCCCCCCGTTTGCCCTCACGTTTCCCTCAACACAGCAAGACCTCGCACGTCTTCGCAAATCGGCCTCTCCTATTCACAACACCCATGGCGCAGCTGTTGAAGAGTAACACTGGGCAAAGCACCTCCCATCTTTGTGAAATACCAACGGGGACAATTTAGCAGCTGAACCAGCACCAGTTGGCCAAACAAGATCAAGCTGATGGCCAGAAGCAGGAAGGGACCAGCAGGTCAGACTGCAGGAGGGGCTGTGACAGTTCAAGTTGTCAGACTCCAATGAACAAAGGGTACCCAAAGGACACCTACTGACACGTTGACCAAGGAGCCAGCAGCATCCCCAGCTCCAGCCTGACCTCCACTCTTGGGGATCACAAACCCACCGCTGGCTCTGCAGGAGCGTGAAGAGTGCAAACCCTGCGCCGCTTCTCCATCCGCCTTGTATCCTCCTCCTTGTTGTGGATAACAACTCTTGCGGCAGGAAGGTCCTACTTCTGTATTCTATCAATACTTTTAAGAAGGCCTCAATTCTTTAAGCAGTGTCGTGGAATTCCTTAAGCCCCAGCCGGCAACTACACACCACGCAGCCGCTCGCTCACTCCCCCATGGTGGGACGAGGGAGAGAATCAGAAGAGGGAGGAAACTCACGGTTTGAGATAAAGACAGTTTAATAGGTAAAGCAAAGCCGCACACACAAGCAAAGCAAAACAAGGGATTGGTTCACTGCTCCCCATGGGCAGGCACGGGTTCGGCCATCTCCAGGGAAGCAGGGCTCCGTCACACATAACGGTTTCTTGGGAAGACAGACGCCGTAACTCTGAACGTCCCTTCACCCCTTCCTCGTCCCAGCTCTATATACTGGGCATGACGTCGTATGGTATGGAATATCCCTATGGCCAGCCTGTCCCGGTTGTGTCCCCTCCCAGCTTCCCATGCACCCCCCACCTTCTTGCTAGCAGACCAGCATGAGAAGCTGGACAGTCCTTGACTGCTTAGCAACAAAATAAAATTAAGAAGGCCTCAATTCTTTAAGCAGTGTCGTGGAATTCCTTAAGCCCCAGCCGGCAACTACGCACCACGCAGCCACTCGCTCACTCCCCCACGGTGGGACGAGGGAGAGAATCAGAAGAGGGAGGAAACTCACGGTTTGAGATAAAGA
The DNA here is from genome assembly GCF_000687285.1 of Phaethon lepturus. Classification (NCBI taxonomy): domain Eukaryota; kingdom Metazoa; phylum Chordata; class Aves; order Phaethontiformes; family Phaethontidae; genus Phaethon; species Phaethon lepturus. The sequence continues at coordinate 17,287 of NW_010538538.1, forward strand.
CAGTTTAATAGGTAAAGCAAAGCCGCACACACAAGCAAAGCAAAACAAGGGATTGGTTCACTGCTCCCCATGGGCAGGCACGGGTTCGGCCATCTCCAGGGAAGCAGGGCTCCGTCACACATAACGGTTTCTTGGGAAGACAGACGCCGTAACTCTGAACGTCCCTTCACCCCTTCCTCGTCCCAGCTCTATATACTGGGCATGACGTCGTATGGTATGGAATATCCCTATGGCCAGCCTGTCCCGGTTGTGTCCCCTCCCAGCTTCCCATGCACCCCCAGCCTTCTTGCTAGCAGGCCAGCAGGAGAAGCTGGACTGTCCTTGACTGCTTAGCAACAACTCAAAACATCAGGACATTATCAACATTTTCTCATCCCAAATCCAAAACATAACCTCACACTAGCTTCTGTGAAGAAAATTAACTCTATCCTGGCTGAAACCAGGACAAGCAGCAAATGCCGAACACAAAGTAAGATGTTATGGATGCTTCGCTAACACCCCAACGCTCCCCCCACCTTCTCATGTCACATTTTTGGGAAATAGTGTGACAAAACGCACTTAATAGGACAGTCACTGATGTACCCAAATCATGAATGAGATGCTCGCTTTCTCTCCCTTAATGAAATCCAGCCCCGCGATCCCCTGTTAAACAGAGTGGCTTATAACCTATTTCGTCAACACGGATCTTGTGACAAAGTGGCTGCCTCAAGACTTGGACCAAGGAGGGCATTTTTTTTTAGATGATGCCGATTCTACCAAGGCATCCTGCACACCCTGCAGCTGCATGGTAGAGGAGACGAGACAGAGTGGGGCATCTTCTCTGGCCTCATTGCAGGCTTGTGCACCTCCCAGAGCAGAGACAATTTGGTTCTGGGCACTCTATCAACCTTCCAGCATGCATCCAAAACATATGGTGACTCTTCATGATGCAACACAGAGGAACCTTTCTTTTTGCAAAAGTAAATCTGGACTCACAGAGACGACATGATTTCATCAGAAGGAAATCTTGTGAGGCCAGGAAAGAACCCCTCATCCTGCCCAGCTCCCTTCCCCACCAGAGCCTGCAATATTTACTTGCAGCACAGCAATGGCAACTCTGTTCCTGTCACCCCAAGCACTTTGATGGCAAAAGGTGAGAAACTCTGTCACTCAGCAAAGAGAAGAGCACAAGGTTTCATAAACAGCAGTATCTATTCCTGCCACAAACTGCTGTAAAGTTGAATAGTTTCCTTAACAGCAGGAAATGGTTCTCATACAAACTAACCACAGCTGGGTAACTCATGCAGCCAGTAAATACTTTCATTTTAATAAAGTGGAAGATTCCTGCCCAGCACACCACGGATCACCCACCCTACTGCCCTCCCTTCAAACAAAAATGTGCATGGGTGTGTGCGAGCCATTGCACGAGGAAGATGTATGCAGAGACCTGGCTGGTGGCCCATGTGCCAGCTCTGCTGTTCACTCCCACCTTCTCCAGACAGTCTTCCTCAACAGCGGAGTGAAAACGCTGGCGGGGAGGAAGAGGGGCGCGCGGCAGGAAGGGAAGCGTGGTGCCATCAGCTCCTCGAGGTCAGGGTGGTCCAGCTGGGTGGAGCAGGCAGCAGCAGAATGATGGTGCCTGGTACTGCCAGCTTGCAGGAACCTTCTCCAGAATGACAAAACGGGTCTTCCTCTTCAGACCTCAAAACTGACCAGCTCTTCCCATCCCTCATCCTGCCTAACTGTCTGAAGACAGAAAAATCTCCCAGGCCAAACCCAACTGCATTTCTTTTTTTATTTTCCCACTTGGCATCATTTCTCCAACAGGCACTCGGATAGATGCAGATTGCAGCCCAGCTCGTTCTCAGCCCTGCCTGTCACAACAAGTATTTAAAAAAAACAAACAAGAAAGCCTCCCCAAATGCCAAACAAACAAACATTTAAATCCCAGGTGGGGAAAAAAAAAAAGGCAAGGAGGAAATGAAGATAAAAGGCAGGGTGGATACTGCTGGAGGGCTGGCAGGGTGGTGATGATCCTGTTTGGATGGCAATGTCCAGGACTGAGCAAACACAGGGCAGGCTGGCAGGGAGAGGACCGTCTGATTCCCACTGCCTGGCCACGGCAGTGCAGGCTGAGGAACTCGCTGCCAACTCAGATAGTGGTGCCTGTCCATATGCTCTGCTTGCCAAGCTGCTAGCAGATACTCAGCATTTACACCCTAAGGCACGCTTATAGTGAGCCAAAGAACCTACCTGAAATACTCTAGGAGTAGCAGTGATTTTGAGGCAGGGTTATAAACCCGTATCTTTGTAGTGAGGATCATAAAGCTTCTTGGCACTCTGAAGAGCGAGATGCACCAAACCACTGTGGAAAAGCAGCCATGACTGGGGCAAAACCCATTTGGTGGCACCGTTGGGCAGAACAGTGCAGGCAGCTACATCCAAAGGTAGCAAGAGATGCAAGTATGCTGGCAAAATGCAATTACCTGGCCTGCGATCCTGCCAACAGACTGGGGCAAACTTGTATCTGCTGCACGAAGGGCTTCACTGACAGGAGCAGTTGGCAGCTCCCGGGGAAAATACTCTGAAGTACAGTTACCGCTGCAGAAGGTGGCTGGTCTGACTGCAGCAGGGCCAGCCCGAAGTACTTACAACGAACAAAGAAATGCGGGTTTTAACTCGAGCTGACAGTCTGCGTTAACTCTTCTTGGGCTTTTGTTGATGCTTGACAACCCACGTTAACCCCAAGTTGCTTTGCAGTCACTGCTGTTGCAACGCAAGCTAGCAAAATCTGAAACACTAAGCCGAGACCTCAGGACAGCCTCATGGTGAAGACCCCTACATGAACACTGATGCTCACAGCTTCTTTCCACTTGTAGGAATTCTTTGATACCAACTCTGCTGAACTGAGGACGTAATCCAAGATGCCAGCACAAAGCAGAAGTATTGTTAAAATAAGCAACGTGTCAGGCACAATACAGAAGAGAAGGTATAATCTCTCAAGATCAAGAGTGATAGCTCTCCATCCCACAGCCAGGGTCTCTGCGGAGAAGAGTTTAAGATGGAGATAAAAGGCACTGCCAGGCAAGGACAAACAGACCACTACACCCTGGCAGCCCAGCAATCGAAGCCTGGCTGAGATGATGCAGTTTCCATCAGGGCGGAGAGGCAAGGGCAGATGCGACAGACTAAATGCACACATGCTGCTGCCTTGGTGAGAATTGCTGCAGGCAGTGGCAGAGCTTGCCACGGGCACAGTTGATGCTGAATGGATTTGTGTCTAAATTTAGTCAGTGAGGAACAGAGATTTGTCATAGGGGAAAAAAACATGTCACTCCTACCTCCCAGTAGCAGTGAGCAATGGCCCACCACAGGGCAATGCTCCGGTATTCCAGCTACTGGTTTATTGCTGGATTTGTTACTAAGCCAGCGCAGTGAGTTTCTGTGGGACTTCACAAGTCTGTTTTGTTCTGGCAGAGTGCACCTCACCTTCAGGAGGGAAGTAAGTGTCACGGTACCAGCTTACAAACAGCAAAACTGACCTGGCATGTGGTGAAGGGGTTTGCAGAGCATCACACCACAGCGTGCCAGTGGAGACCCCAGTTCAGTGAATTCTTTTCTGGTGCAGTCTCGAAGATATAGAACTACTTCATGCTCATCTCCACATCATGAATCATGCTGGATCGGCCTTTCCAAAGGCTGGAAAAACAGACCTAAGGGCTGTCTTGCTCCAAAACGGGATAGCATAGATGTGGTACCACCTTGTTCTCCAGCCCGCTCCCCAAACTGGGAAACAAGCCAGGCATAAATACACAGTAATACTGCACACATGAATATAGTTATTGCAGGAATAAAACCAGAGTTGGGTCTCCATCTACACCGAAAGACAAATTTGCTGAGCAGGGGAAAGATGGGATGCTCTGCCTCAGGAACAGCAGAAAGCAGCAGCAGTAACACAGGTGCACAGCTCTGCCCAAGCTGGCCTTTCCTCAAGCAGGTCCCATCCCATAGCATATAGGTCTGCACCTACCTCTCTGGAGGACTTGGTCAGGAAGCACAGGTTGGAGCCTCATTTTACAGGCTTTGGAGGACATGCTCATCAAGCAGCACATCAGTTCTCGGGGAGCTGGCGCAGGCAGAGCCCCTGACCTGCAGGTCCCCTTATCAGCAGG
>NW_010538538.1:21468-43270 GCF_000687285.1 Phaethon lepturus
AGGAACGGACCAGGGTTTCCTGCGCAGGACCCGACCCCTTTGTGAAGGGAGAACCTGCTTCCTAACAGCCAGAGGAAGCAAAATATTTTCCTTGGGCCTCAGAGACAGAGTTGCTATGGAGTGGCTGTCAACAAAATAAAGTTGCACTTGTGGAGGTGGGTAATGCATGCCACACACGGGCTGTTACTGCAGGATAAAGGTAGTCCCAGCAGCATCGCTGCCTGCCCCCAGAGCTGGGGACAATTCAGAGTGGCATAAGGCCCCTCTGTACCAGTATAACTGCAGCTGCCCTCCAGGCTCTACTGGCAGAAGTATTTTAGCAAAACCAAAATCTCTCACCCTCCTAATCAGTATGACATTGTGCGGAGACCACGGCTCGCTCTGGCTCCTCTCCAGCCCGGAGCACAGACAGAGGCTGTTTCAGTAGCAGACTCTCCTACTGCATTTGCAGCAGGCCAGCCAATTACGCTACAATATCTGCGTATGGAGCTCAACAGGAGCTTAATTGAAAGAGCTGTAGCATTCAAATGACTTTTGATACTATGAAGACGTTAATGATTCCAACCCAGCGCTAACCAGCCCTGTGTGATGCTCGGCTGATGGCTAAGGACCTCTAACTCGGGGCTTGGTCTGCAGCCAAAGCTACACCCCTGTTAACTCAGCACAGCACCGCAGCTGCAGCCAAATGCTGACTGAGTTGCCCCTTCCCAGCTGGAAGCTGCAGCAACTCCTCACATGAGCTCTCCTCCACCCAGGGCATCCATAAAATACAAAATAGACCTGCTCCTGCCACCACGTACACGCACCAGAACTCCCAAAACTGTTCCCACATGGACCAATTTGAACCTGCACAGCACTGCTTGCATGTACTTTTTGAATTGAAAAAATATTAGGCATGCTCATCATGTATATTTTATGTTGCTCTTAGGTTCTGTAAATGTTACTGGGATAATAAACGCCAGTTTCAGATGGATTTTGCTACACCAGCACAGAACTGGTACACCTACCCTACTCCAAGGTGGTTGTCTACATTCAATTTGGTAACTTAGTGCTACCACTAAGTAGCAAGAAATGCCTTTTGTAATGCTGTAACTGTCCGCGCTGTGTATGTGCATGGGGGGGGGGAAGGTGCTCTGCTTCTACTGTTCTCATTTTTGCATCCAATGCACAGAAATCAGCAAAAATGCATACACAACTTTCCAGCGAGCTTACATTCAGATGTGGTTGTGAGGCATCTCACACCCCAACAGCTGGCAAGAGCAAAAAATAAAAGTGAGAAGGCATGATGTCTTTGTTACCCACGTCTAACAGGTTAATGATCTGAAAGCTGCCAGAAGCTACTGCAAGCCGGTAGCTGTGGCATACAGCATGCTTTCTGGGCTACAGCTTGGGTCACACACTGGAGCATTTGAGAGTAACACCCTGTATTAGGCCCATATTTAGCCATGGAAATAAGTGTGACTTGACTTTCAAACACTTGCAGCTCTCACTGACTTCACTGGGTTCGGTCGAGACATTTCAAATAGAACAGTAACGACCACAACTCTGGGCTGGGACCAAGCACAGACCATTTTTATCTTAAAAGGCATTTGCTTGAGAACGTTCAGAGCTGCTAGAACCAACAGCACTAAAGTTATTTCACTGTGCAACCTTAAAAACGTTGACAGCTTTGTCTGCAAAAGGACATGGATTGTGGCGACCAATCCTTAAAAACAGAATAGTTAGAAAAAGATTGCTGTCAAACAGAGGAGAAATTCGTCCTCTCTCAGAGGCTCCCTCCTTCCTCCTTTGTCTAACAGCAGATCTTTTGTTCAGGATTTCAGTTGCAAGCAGCCCTGAGGTACGCGGGGAATGTCTTGTTATGACGAGCCCTCCAGGCTGGTGCACGGACTCAGTTTTAATCAGCAGAGAAGCTGCTCCAAATCATGCCTAAGAAGTGGTGCTAATGGAATTGTTCCAGCGCTAAAGGGATTTCAAAGGGAAGGAGTGCGGATGGCAGAGCAGCTGGTGTGACTCCCAGGTTGCTCTTGACAGCACCGTGAGCCACGCACGGAGGATTTATCACCCCAACCATGCTAGCCTTGAGAAAACAATCCCCAGTGTTGTCCCCCCCCAGCAATGCTGGGTCTCCGGCTCCATCCCTGTGATCCATAGACAGCCCCAGCGTTTAGTCCCAATTAGCTTCCCACTGTATCAGATCAATGCCAGGCTTTGATCAAAACGAGGTGAGAAAGCCAGGGCAGAAATAGGGAGGGCCCCTCTCCTCCCCCAGCAATTAATCTGACAGCTTTAAGAATAGCTCTGATTAAAACAAATACACTGCCTTCCACTGGCAAATGTTTGCAAAGCTCAGCAGCCTAGGACAGGAGAAAGTTCTCAGCAAATCAAGTCAGGGTGAATGAGTGTCAGGGCTTCCTAGCACAAATGCATTGCTACAACGAGCAATAAACTATAGCCCGGTGGAGCTGTTGCTTTGCAGTGTCATGCAAGTTAATAAATAGCATGAATATAATATATTATCTTCCAGTGGAAAGCCTGGCCTGACAGCATGTGCGACTACAGGGGACAATAAACATTTGGGCACTGCTACAAGCAGCCATAAAACAAGAATGAGGGTTTGATCACATTTAATTGCTTTTGGGAAGGGTAACATCACCAGGGTACCATCACAATTACCTTCCCTTCCACAGAACTGTTCCATCACAGATTAAGAGCTGGTCAAATGATCCAGATCAAAGAGGGTATTTCAGGGGGTAAGGAAAAGAGGAAAATACCCTAAAAGCTTTAAAGATGTTTGCCATATAAAACCTAAAGTCCAACCCATGAGAAAGCAGGCAATAAAAAGTTAACGGATGAAAGGACACGCTTTTCTTCTCAACCACAACTTTCTAAGGCTGGTGGCTGCAGAAAAAGCTCAGTATCAAACCAGAGGGCAGAACCAAGAGCCCAAAATGCATGTAAGAGGAGAAACTAAGATTATCTCGTGGGTTTTTTTCCCAGGGCTTGACCGAAGTGTTTTGAATGCCTGAGGCTGGCAAGGCTACCTCCAAGTGTCTTCCAGCTTTGGTAGCAGCCGCTTGGAAAAGCTGCCCTTCCTCCTCCCAGGGACCCACCTCACTGGAAATAGATTTCAAGTCCCCAGAGGGAGAACATAGAAACAGCTGACTTCTCCCAGCCACAAGCTCAGTTATCACCTTCCAGCTGGAGGCAGGCAGAGGGCTAAGAGCAAGGCTTCCCTTCTGCCCTCACAAAGCAGGAGGCTCCCAAACAGATTTTGCAGCTAATATCCATCCACCGAAAGCTGCTCGGAAGCTACAGCTCTCTCGCTGAACGTGGGGACTACAGCCTGGCAGGGCTCCCGCTACCTCCAGCAGCCCTGTCCAGAGGCAGGCTGCAGGGCCGGGTTTTCATGACACATCGTCTCTGGAATTCACTGGTGAACGTCCCACAGCCTCTGCTTGGTACGATGCCAGAGCCATTTCTCAAATCCTGCGTGACCTACCAGCTGCTGAGGGCAAAACAGCAAGACATACATCATCCAGAGATGAGACAAGATCAGCGGGCTCCTGATGAATGAACAGACAAAACATTTTACAAAACTCATTCCTATATTCTTGGTTGGAGGGGAGCAGGTCTCCAGCTCTCCCAGACAGCCTGCATGAGCCCGGACAGGTCATTTAGTCCCTTTGTAGCAAGACTTTTGTCTCAGGAGGCAGAGAGCTATGAAGCACTGAGCAAGGCAGGCAGGCTGCCAGCTGAGGATTCAAACTGCTTCAGGGAACTGTAGCAGTTAGGCACTAAACGCGTTAACCATGGGAACAGCTTCCCAAAGGATGTGGCGGATCCTAAATTGTAAGTCTTTCCATTGCGAGTGGATGCCTCTCTTAAAAACGCAGGCTGTAGTTCAACCGCAAGTGCTCACAGGGAGCTCTCGGAAACGCCACGACCCAGTGAAGGCAGACTGGGCACCTGAGCAGCCGCTTCTGACCTTCCAGCCACAAACCTAAGAAATCCCTACCTTTTGCACCTTGCCATGGCAATTCAAGACTTTTCCTGGCTATACCCCTTTCTCGTGTCTCTGTACAGCCCAATTTTCAGCTGTTTGTGATCTGCTCTGGGCTGGCTAAATCCCCCTTGACCCAATCTGTTGAGCAATCCTCTAAACCTTGCCACCCCTCTAGCTGGTTTTGTTTGGTTTTGGTTTTTAATTACGTGTCAGATCTCATGATAAAAACTTCTCTGACGTTTTGTTTCAGATTCTGTTCCCCCAGCACCAGTTTCTTGGAGAAACTCTGAGATGACTAGCGAAAGCCTTCACAGCATGCAGTACCCAACGACCTGCACTGCTAGAGACAGGTCCCTCCACCATCCTGCCTGCTTATGGTTCCTGAAGGGCATTCCTTGGCAAGAAAGAGAAGTGACTGAGTCTCACCCATAGCACAGCCCCTCCTTGTCTTTGACTTCATCTGTGACAACTGCATCAAGGGTCAAGGCTATCACACTCTACCTAGGAGCTGCCTCGGAATACCCTGACACACGTACCGTGGTGTGCTGAATGGTGCTAAGCACCCAGTTACATGAGTATTCAGAGCTCTCTCCTGTCAAACCAGATGCCTCAAGCTGCTTCAAAATATTTGGTGGTTTGCAGTGGAGAATCTGCCTGTGAACAATCCCGTTGCATTTCAGAGGCTACTGTTAGAAAAAGGGGAGAAAAACACATTTGAAGGGAGGAGAGAGGTAGATGCATTGTTCCCTTGGACTAACCAGGTCCATGATCTCCTCTCATCCCTGAAGCAGGGATAATACTTCACTTTACTGAAGTCTACCTAACCCAGCCCGTGCTTGTCAGGAAGCTGCACCAGCCAGGTGCTGTGCCCTGCTCCCGACTGCCATGCTACGGGGCTCTCCAGGACCATGTTCTGCATACAGCCAGGTGCAAGGACACCATGCTGAACATCCCAGGAGACCAGCAAGAAACAGGAAACTTTCTGCAGGAACAACAACAAAAAAATCCCTTACCTGCCTCAATCACAGTAATATTTGGATAAAGCATTCTTGTCCGTATCTGGACTGTGATCTGGTGTTTCAGCAAGCCTGCTCTCAGGTCTCTAGCAACATTCGGCTGATCCACAGATGGACCGTGGTGGAAAGGTTTATTGTATCATATACAAAGTTGTTCCTCCTTTTCTTATCTCTTGGCTTTTGAATTTCTAGTTCTCTTCAGGGTCTATAATCAGGGATTTGAGGAGCTGATTTATTATACCCAGCAAAAAGTCATGGCCCTCGCCAGGATATTTCTGCTACAGCACTTCTCCTTCTGAGACTCTTTTCCTTCCATTCCCAGCCTAAACCATCTCCGTGAGGAGAAAAGCCCAAGCAGGGTAAAGCCTTGCCAAGGAAAGAAACTCTCCCATTATTCTCATCCAAGAAAGTGGCACAGAGGAAAAAAGACCAGAAGGGATGGCTCGCATCCCTGGGTCATGGCAGAGAGCTGGAAAAGGCTCATCTCCAGGAGGACAGAATGCCAGCAGTTTTTTTACTAACTTAGCCAGCAGCTGCAGAATTTAAACTTTATTAAAAGCCTATTTTGCCCATGCTGCTGCCAAGGAAGCCATCTCTCTCCTCTCCCCTCCCAAATAAAAAGCCAAAGTCTGCAGACAGACATCCTGTAATGTCACCTTAGAAAGAGGTGGCAACTTGACTCATCTCAGTGGGACGTGCAGCGTGGAACAGCTTTACTTTCACTTCAGGTTAGAACAGGAATATACTGCTCCTACAGCTGATCCTTGCTCTGAGGTTTATATTATGAGCAATACAACAAACCTTCGGTATTCCCTGATTACAAGTGTCTGGAGCAAGAAAGGAAGAGAGAGGCAGGGAAAACAGGCAGGCTGGATTTTGAGGCTCTAGGCACCACTCATTACCTACTGTCTGCCACCGACTTTGTCTGCAGTGTTGTTGCACGCAGAGGCCCTCTCTCCTAGAGATACACGCTGAGTGACAGGTTAGAAAGACCCCGTTTAAACAGCCTTCCTACAATATATCTTAGTATAACACAAACAAGAGGCCATGTTATTTGTCAGGTCAGAATAACAAGAGACAGAGCGCACTGAACTAGATACCATTTACTAAACACTGTTCTCCAATGGCTGTTCTAAGCCTACCTCAATTTATAGATTAATCTACTGGATCAGTAATTTAGGCCATCTGATGCATTTAGAAGTGCACATTTCTGGGAAGGCTGAAAACCTGCCTGAGATTTACAAAATTACCATGGCATCTCTAGTGGCTTGGGCATTTCTCAGAGGCAGGTGTTCTGCATTAGCCACATTCCCCCTTCTCTCCCTTCATCCAGGTTTAATATCAGCAATGAAATACCAACTGCTCCTCCAGCCTTTACTCTAAAGCAGCAGGGCAGGCGTAAGTCTTGTCCTCCTTCTCAATTCTAGCCTGCTGCGTCAATCACTACGCGATATTAAAGCTTTAGGATGATGTATATCAACCAACTGGAGTGGGGGAGAACGGGACCAGAAAGCATTCAAATCATCTGTGCCCTCCCCGCGCCCCAGGGAGGGTGCCCCAAGCCTCCCAGGACAAGGAGCATTCCTCCCCTGCATCCCTGCTTGCGGAGGACGGTGCTGGGGGCTGGCCTAGCCGAACAAAACAGAGCAGGATTTGAAGAGGGAAAGGGCAAGCCTGCCTCTGCTCACAGCTAGCCCCTCCTTTCACCCAGCCCTTTCTGACTTCGGACCCCAAGCAGCTGCTGTCTTTCAGGCCTGGGTTGGGATTCCCTCTGGAGTCTGTCAGCAGAGCTCTTTAAAATGGCAGCAGGCATCCTCGCTGCAGGACGGGACTAACCGTCCTTCCTCAAACACCGAGCCGATCCGCTCCAAAACCCTCCCAGAGTCTGCGGTGTCTGCAAAGCAAGCAGCGAGCGTTGCTTCAGCTGGCTCCCAGCGTGGCCTGTTTCATAACACAAAAGGAAGCTTCAAATCCCTTGGGGCTCAGATTTTTTCCAAACTGGGTAAACACATGCAAACACACATTATTTGCATGCACAGTAAGCGGGACAAAAGATCTGTGGCCAGGTAGGTGTCTAACCGGTGGTCCAGGCGTGCAGTAACTTGTGTGCAATCCTAGAAATCTCGAACTAAAACAGACTTATCTCTAGACTGACTCTCTGCTGCTTCCAAGTCTCACTTCAAGATTAAAAAGCAGCCTTTGTTGTTTGGAATATTAACATTTCAGAAAAAAAAAAAAAAATCCCTGCTCAGCCTCCCCACCCCAAAGATTTGGTTTGTAACCCAAAACATTGGTGCCTTAATACCAGAAGGTCAAAGCCCTCCAGTCATTAGTCTGATTAAATTTAAGAGCCCTCTGTGCAGCTGATCAGAGACTTATTCCTTAAAGGATTGAAATGGCAAGACAGCACACCTCAGCAAGCAATCTCATTTAATAGTCAATTAGCAGAGATGTGTTCCTCTAAGCTAAAGATCACTACAGAAAAAAAAAAAAAGCACCGCCATCAGCTTTCCTCCACTTCTGCTATTAAATCAAGCCAGCTGATCCACTCTTCCAGACCATTGTTAACTGGCACGACTGGGATGCATCTAAAAGTCACCAGCAGTTTTATCCCAACCAGGACAGTAATATTCTGAATAATAAGCAATATTTTTTAGACTAGAGAGGGACTGGATGGACTCAGAAGCCAAAAGAAAACCCCCAACTCCTTCAATACAATGCCTTCTCCCTGAGCATGTAATTAAAGCAGGGTGAATTACAATCCTCCAACAGCGACTCGCCTCGTGGATCCAAATACCTAAACCCCACATGCAGTGTCATACATCTGGGAAAAGGAAAGAGCTAACTAAAGGCAGATTTGCATAGTGTTGATGTATTAGCACCAGCCAAACTACAGATGAGGGCAGGCCACCTACATCCAGCCACATGTTGGTAACAAGCTGCGCTGCGAACCAGAGCACACGCCCGAATTTCATAGGCACACGGACATCAGCGTAACCAAGAGCACATGGGAGCTCTTCTCTGGAGCTGCCAACCCCAGGGTTCAAAAGCCATGAGTCAGCCTCCGCACCCGCTCCAGTCGAGTTAGCTTAAAAGCCAGACATTGCAGAAAAATCAGAAACAGTATTAATTTGCCTCCTAGTTGCTTAAGCCTTAGGTTAAGCCAGCCAGTGTGCGTCCTTTCCTTCCAGCCATTAGAGGCAGAAACTTTCTTTTCCTTGCTTGAAAGTTGAAGTTCTTACCTGATCGCTTTCCCATGGCAGTTGAGTATTAGGAGGAAAATTTGCCAAATATTCGAAGACTTGGCAGTTCATTCAAAGCTAGCATCGCCCCCTCCCACAATCAATCAAATACGACACTGAGTGACTCGGGATTTGCAACAAGAGGCTTGAGCTAGCTGGTTAAGAGTAGAGGAAAGCTGCGGTCCACAACCCAGCAGGGAGAGTCTGATGGAAAGGTTTCGGCCACCAAATCAGTGCTCTTCAATGAGTCCCTTTCCTGAGAGTTTCAGCAGGGAGACTAAAGGCTTAAACTGTCCATGGACTCTGAATGACCATGTTGTGACCACGGACCATGTGAATGACCCTCTAAAATCCTCTATGCTGGAGGAGGTGCAGTGCAATGTCATGCTGCAGAAAAACAGGGTTACTAGTGCAATCCTCCTAGAAGCAGCAAAAGCAGGGTATGAAAGCTCTCAATACCGGCACAGCAGTAACGACAGAACAGAAACCCCAGAGATTTCAGAAAAATGCTCCTCTGATGCAATGCAAACAGCTCATGGACACAGCAGAGAGGCAATACAAAAGGGTCTGCACCGCCACATTAGGATTCCTCCTGGCTTGGGGGTTACCAAAAACATCTCTGCAGGCTGAAACCTACTCTGGGGACTCTGATTTACTCTCCTGACTTGAAGAACAGGGAGAACCACAAAGGTGCCCAAAGCTTGACAGCCAGCCTGGTGACAATGTGGAAGGAGAAATGGAAGCTTACTTTCTCCTCTTATCATTGCCACGCTGACTCTGCACAGAGGGAACAAAAGCAAAGCAAGACTGCCTGAATGCCCTTTTTCAGCAGCAGAGCTAAACAAGGCCAATTCTGAATGCCAAAAGGCTGTGGAGTGAAGCTGCCACTAGAGATGATAATTTTTCACCATATACCCTCGCTTAAAAGTGGCAACAAGAAGAATAAATTCTGACGGAAGAAAAACTGACAGCTCTTTCCATTTAAATATATGCCTAAAGGCACATCTTAGAAGCAGGATTCTTGCGTTATGAACAAAAAACCCCGTCAGTTTTCTTCACGCCCATAGCAAAATCCTATGGAAACATCTACCAGCTGGGGTGAGGCTTACCTGAGCAGATCCTGCCGCGTTCAACTCCGTGGAGAACAGAGCAGATGGGAAAGTGTGCGTTAGTACAATCCCAAGTAACCACTTCAGAAGGCAAGTATTTATTTTACCTAGTTCCTCTGCTTTATAAATTTGAGGCAGAATTTCCCTGCTGGCTTCCTGACCTCGCACATTTGGTTGAGCCGAAGGCATGAAGCAGCAAGCACTTCTTTCAAATCCAGGAGCAGCAAAGGACTGCTAGGGCATGAACACATGAGCAGAGGGGACCAAAGTTACAAGGCGATGCTGGTTTATAGCAGGAAAGGTGACCTGGAGGTATTAACTCTCAGAATTAAACCATCGCAAGGAATGATGCTGCACTTCAGAAGAGGACAGACACAACCCCTCAGCCCTCCACGGGTGTGAATGAAGCACACCCTGGGACCTGGGGGAGAGAACAGTGGTACGGAGAGGTGAAGCCAAGACTCACAGCAATCTCGGAGGCAGAGTTCAGGAGAGCTGATGTGTACTGTCTCCTAGCTACACCTGGCTACCAGGATCAGCTCCTCTTCACCTCGCACTTCTTGCCATAAGGCCCTGAGGCTGTTGCAACTGTATAAGCTAAAGAAGCAAAGGAATCAAGGCACAGCAACAAAAATCCCTGATCTGGATTAGGCATGCAGCCAAGTTACTGGCACTGCCACAGCACAGTCAGGCTTTCTCAGCCAAGCCGCACATACAGGTAGCGTACAATCCAAATGAAAAATCAGACAAATAACAAAGGGTACTTTTAGCTGCAGGGTTTCCCCAAGGCCTTCACCCCCTCACAGGGTGGCTATAACCAGAGCCACACGGAAAACCCAAGCCGGCTTAGAGCATGCCAGCAGTGGGATGCACAGACTCACTCTACACACCAAAGCAGTGCCGTGCCTGGGCTGCTTGGCACTTTGGCCACCCTCCACCATGCAGACACACTGCCTTAGTTGGGGCTGATGCTCCTCATGCCCTCCTCACCCACACCACGTGCACCTGGTGATACAGAGGCTGCTGGACTTGGTGTGCCCAGCTCCCCCCCACCCCCCCAAGTCTACTGATGACAAAGTCAGAGCTTTCTATGTCCAGTTAATCTATTAACAAAGCAAGCTTCCCAACACATCAGTTAAGTCTGTTATGCCATATACAACGAGCTCACCAGCAAACTCCCTTGAAGCAACTCCATCACTTGTTTCAACCTGCCAGCAGAAAGATGAACAGCTGGCAGGAGCACATGAAATACTGTTTCAGGCTGCCCTTGAGAAGGTTGTGTGGGAACCGTTCACACCCTTCTCCCGGGCACACACTGGTGTGAATGCAGTCTGTGCACTTCTCATTTTTATGATCATGCAGCTACAGCAAGGGGAGCATCTTTGTTCCTGCCACATGTGTCTGCCTTGAAGGGGACATGAAAGCTGCGGCGTTTGTTTTACACTGGGATTCATGCCTTTCCCCTCTTCCTACATTTTAAAACATAAACAGCTGGAAGCCCTGCTCCAAACTATTCTCCCCTGCTTCTTTTTGGTTTTGCTTAGGACAATGTTCATCTGGTCCTCCCTGATTTCGCCAGATAATTTTCTGGAGACTCAGGGATGGTTATTTTTTGATTGAAGGGCTGGAGTGCCACACAGCTAATGAAGACATCCTTTCCCCAGAAAGGGTTTGATAGTGGAGACAGCCAAAGCAAGCGACTACAGGAATTTTTCAAAGCTTCTTGCGTTACAGGCGCAGAGATCATCCTCCCCTTTGTTGTCCACTTTTAAAGCATACAAAGCCCCATATATTTAATTCCCACATACATTGCTCCGTCTCCTGCATTGCAAACAAGGCTATGTCATGAGAACTCCATCACAGCACATCCTTACCCATCAATTTTGGGAACTAGGGCAGGGCTGTGGTTAGCAGCAAACCAAGAGGGACATGGTTTTATTCCCTTTAGGATCTCCACATGCTCCCCTACCCCCACCACACACAGAGGAAGCAGCGGGGAAAAGAGGAGCACGTTAGACGCTTTGGTCTTTTTTGCATTTGCAAATACAAGTTTCTTATTAAAAGATAAAAACCCTTTCATCCTCTACACCTTGACCTAATCTTTAAATACCTAGTGAAATATAAGTAATTGAGAGATGCTTTTAGCAGCTGTGGGCTCAGTCATCCCTTTCATGTACAGAGACAGGAGCTGACTAGGACTAAGGATTGCTTAACTTAAAACTGACAAAGTTTGATCGCTGTGCCTGGCAATGTCATTAAAATGTCATTAAAAGCAATGACAAGACTGACATTATCTAGCTGCACTGTAGCTTCTCTAATTTTTTTTTTCCTTCTATTTAAATGCTCCATTCCTCAGTTCTTACTGCAAGGATCTGAGTCAGGAAAATACAGCTCAGGCTGACATCTTCCAGAAGTGGCTGCTAAAGCCCAGCTTTTGGGGTGCCGAACTTAAGGCACTTGAAAGGGCTCAGCTTACAAAGCAACACAATTTCCCGAGAACAAACACGAATAAAAACACTCCTCGTGCATCATGTGCTGTGCACACATTTGAGGCTTCAACAAGGCACTGCTTGATTTCTCTAGATGTAGGGCAATGGTGCTAAACCACCTTCTTCACCTTTCACAGCCCACAGCCAGCTCTGTTCTTTGAGAAGTGACTACACAGTGGCAGTAAGAAACTGGAACTCTCCCACGTGCTCCAGGGACTGCGTGAACTACAGTTTCTGCTCCAGATGATGACACGTTTCCCTGAATGCATAGAATTCATACCCCTGCCCCCCCAAATGTCTTAAAAGCTGGTAAGTGGCTCTGAATGAGCGGTGGTTGAACAAGGGCATAAGACAGAACCAGCGAGTTGCCAAAATGCTTTCTCTCTTTAAATAGGAGAAAGCACCATCACCTGCACAGACTTGCTCCAATGCCCAAATTGCTCTCACTACAAGATGTATACCTTATTTCTAGCTCCAGCTCTTTCAATCACTGCTTACAGTTGCTTCTCGGTGCGCTGGGTTAAAGAGCACATCCCTCAACTGAGAATGACATCCTCGTGCAGAAAACTACAGGCTCAGGTCAAGTCACATCGTACATGATTCTCTCTAACTCGAAAGCTGTACTTCAGCTCCCACATTAATCAGAGCCACCACGTGATCTGACGACAATTCATGTTGTATTTTGTAGTGGTGGTGGGACCTGTTTCCAAGTAACAGGGCTAAAACCCTTGGGCTGCCCAAGGTCACGGAGGATATCTCCACTGTGGAGCACACTCAGGCACTTCTGCAGCTGCTGGTCTGAACTCAGCAGAGAGCATACAAAGCCTCCCAGGGGATCCCCTTGTACATTAAATCTGGGCCAGCTGGTTTCTCTGCTGGTGTAGAACAACTCTAAGCAGAGCTCTCACATGGGCCAACAGCAAGGACACAGGCTGCAGCAGCACTGCTTATGTCCCACAGCAGAGATGTTCTCCCCAGCTCCCTGGGCTTCACCTCTCTGCTGCTTTTGCCCCGCAGAGACGCACCAGCATCACTGACAGGTTGGTCCTACGCTGCCACCAAGCCTCAGTGCTGTTCTGGACTTACCTCTTCAGGCTGCCAATTTAACCACCAGAACTCCAGAGAGGCAGGGACCTACCTCTTCCCCCCCTGCCCCCATCCTTCAAAGACGACAGACATTTGCTACCAGTCAACCAAGAACAGTGTTTTCATCACCAGATGTTCTCCTTGAGCATCTTGTCGTCATAGTTTGTGTTCTTAAACCCTGAAGTAACAAGACGCTTGCTGAAAGCTGATGGTCAAGCACTTGCACAGCAAAATCTAGCTAGCCCTGGACACTTTGCAAGTAAGATATTGTTTTATTGTACATGGAAAAAGGTAAGAAAGCCCAGCACTGGGCATAAACAAGCTGACTGTATATAATGGACATTGTTAGGTGTCTGAATAGGTCACTGACTCAAAGGAAAGTTCAGCTCCACAATGCAGGTCTTGAGCTCTGAATACCAGGCAGAAAGCATCCCTGTGCTCTCATGCCCCATGCATTCAGCGCAGCTGGATATTTTTGTATTTCTCACTGTCCATTTCCTCCTGAATTTCCCTAGTTTCCTTCCATTTGTGTTACAAGCCTTTGTTCTTTCTCTGCCCTCTTCCTCCTACTATTTTGAAGTGTACAGATGGAGTCTAAGGGTGTGGAAGCAAGCAGAGTCAAAGCATGTTAGAAAAACAACTTTCTACTCATAGTAAAAATAGGAAAAAACAGCTCTAGCATTGTATGGAAGTATTGACCCCTGTTGCAAGAGGTAGGACCCTGCCAAACTGCAACTTCAGCCATAAAGAAAGTTGCATGTTGAGTTAAAAATCGGGCCCTCTATGGAATTAATTTCATAATTGCTAGTTGTTCAAACCCTGTATGCGGGGCTTTTCACCAGGACTCCCATCATCCATCATGGGGGAATATTCTTCTTCCCATCAACAGGTCTCAAAACACCACAGCAGCCTGTGCAGTAGAGTTATTCCAACTTTGAACACAACTTAACCGAGGCACCGTGAGCAACTGGTCTGAGCATTGCTACAGTCCTTCAGCATAGGAGGAAGGTTTCACTAATGACATCCTGGGTTTGTGTCTGACACTGATGAGCTTCTACTTTGGACTCGGAGAAGTCACAGATTACCCGCTAATGACATGAATTTTGTAAGAGGCATCCGCTGTGAAAAACAAACCCAGAAGCTGGGTCACTGATGTACGGCTCCAGGCATGTGCACTGGCACCGCGGAAGCCCAGATGGGAGAAGGACAAGCCGAGAGAGGTACTCACCGCAAAGATGGAGGGTTAGAAAACAGCACTAAAGACAGAGCTAGGGAAATGCTGAAAACACCTACAGAAGGAGTTGTCCAGTTGTCATTGGCCTCGCTTTCCTTCAGATTTCATGACTAGAAGTGCTCCCCACTGAGGTCCAAGACACCCACTGATCTTAGGGGTGCTCTGGGACCAGCACAGACAAGCTTCATATTGTGCAAGTTTGCTACAGCCTTTCTTTCCAAATATTCAAAGACAATCTGCATGCATTACAGCTAGCATAAGGACTCCTGCAGCACTTAAGACTACCAGAGCTGTCAGCTCTTTCAGCAATAATAATCACCTGTCAAAAATGCAGATCAGACTGGAGAAGACATAAGGGTTAAAAGTGAAAAATATTAATAAATACCTGGAGCTGTAGCCAAGGCAATCAAGAGACTCAATTCAGCTGCTTCAGTAAGTAGCTCTTAATGCAACATGTGCCTCCTCTAGTGCAGGAGTCCTAGAGTGATTTTTTGCCTGTGGCTTTAAGTTTGCTAATAAATAGCCTATGCACTCGTGCACACAATGAACGTGGGGGAGGGAAAAAAGAGAAAGATTTCAGATTACAACAAGAACAGCATTTGTCACTTGCTTTAGATGGTGAGAGAGGCAGTTTCCAGGCTCTTGGACTGAGGAAGAATATTTTCTGTTCCATTCCTGATGTGCTTGGCTGCCTTCTGCCAAAACCTGTTTTAAATCCATTAATGAAACTAGGCTGAGTCTGCATAACTTCTTAATTCCCCGGTGGAAAAAGGGCACTTGAGCATATTTCCGGGAATGATAGGCACCCACAGTTCCCACCATTGTCATGCAAAGCACCGCTCTCTGGCCAGCTCCCTCCTCAAAACCCACTTTCTCCCTGGAATATCATGCCAAGTTATCACCAATTGCTTTATGCAGAACACAGGAACTTGATGAGATTCACTTTTCTCTCTGTAGCAGCACCTCACTGGCTAGTCCCGCACTGCTGCCGTGTTTGCAACCAGTTTCATACACATCAGTGAGGTCACACACGTGCACATGGATCGGGTGTTGACATCCATCTGCTCAGAGGCCACAGATGGATCTGCTCCAGGTAGTAAAAGGATGGAGGGAATCATAAGGAAGGCTTTTTATCCCTGCTTGCTCTAAAGGGACCCACCCAGCACCACTTCCATTCCCCCCCTCCTCAAGAGGGAAGCACAGAAGAGCAGGGACACATCCCTCCAGCTCCAGGCGGCGTGGAAGAGCTGGGGAGATGCTCCTAGCAGGAACGAGGCTTAGCAGCTCCAGAACTGATCTTGCTTCCAGGAGCTGAAACGGTCCCCAGCAGAAAGCTGGTGAGTGGCTCTTTGTAGATCTGAGCACAAGTGGAGAAGTTGCATGGGGGAGAAAAAGACCTGACCTACAGGACCACAGGTGGGTAAAGACTTACCTGTGTGCTGGCATTTAGATTATAAGCAAGGCCCACCCACTTCCATACAGCAACCCCCCGGATTTCCATTTGCAGGAGTTGAAAACCTTTAAGGACAGGGGCCACTATTGGTCACAACAGGAGCTGTGCCTAGGACAGAGCCTTTCTCCAGAGATCTGGAGAAGAGATGCCAAATGCTTCTTATAGAAAAATCAGAATTATTCCACATTTCTATGAAAGGAACACTCTCTTTCCCAGAGTTTTAAGGCACTAGTAGACTACATTCTTTCAAAAATTAAGTTAAAGGAACCAGCAACAGCTAATAAAACGGGCACCAGTTCCATTACAGCAGCAGTATTTTTTGGCAGAAGTATTTTAAGGCTAACCTCCTGTTCCATGAACAGTGGCAGCCTAAATGGGAAGGATTGCTGAGTCAGCTTTTGCTTTGGGCTTCACAATGTGCTCTATGTTTTCCAGCAGGCTACAAGCTGAACATAAGAGCTTTGAAGAAATGTGGAAAAAAATATATGACGTTCAAGCCTCTGTTTAATTAAAAACCTGAAGAAAATTATATCACGATGTCATAGGTCTGAGTGAGCTACGACTGCAAAGACCTCGGGCACTCACAGTTGCATATATGTGACTACAGTGATGCTCTGTTGGGACAGGAGATATTTTTTTCCTTACAACTCTACGCACCAAATGATGTTCTCCTAATAGTCACCTAAATATACATGCACATAGAGCACCCTTCAGAACACTAGATACTGCAAGTCATCCGTTGCCCAAAGGTTGTGTCTAATCTAGGACCTTTTCTCTAGCACTATCCAAGAGCACACACATAGGGGAAGATGAAAGTTCAAGTTCAGAATGATCCTTCCTTGGTGTACCTTCCCTGCCTCAGGAAATCAAGCTCATTTGGGAAATATGAGGATCTTTAAGACTGAAGTTCCTTCACAATTTAAACTGCATCCACCTCTTCCCTGACATTGGCTCCCAGAACTCAGCTGTTGCAGAGCTCTTTTAGCATGTGACGCTGGCAGTCAGGCTAGTTTCAGCTAAGTGCACCAAAATAGCTCAGCAAAAAGATCCAACAAGCATGGATGTGAGAGGAATAGCAGGAACACAACAGCCAGTGGCCAGATCTTCTGGCTGACACTGCAGTGGAGCCTCAGTCTGAAATAAGTGTCAGGTACAGGACCACTCTGCTAGCCAGGAAAAGCCCTTATGTTTAAATAAAGGACTTGGCAGAGAAAAATCACTTCCTCTTATTTACTCTCTCCACATTATGTGAAACCTCAGCTGAATTAAAAGACTGGGTTGCCATCCCCCTCCCCTGCAGCCTCTCAGTGTGGTTTGCTTTTTTTACATGAAGATAGTTATCCTAAAGCTTTATAAGCTTGCTTTTGCTTTACCAACTAAACATGCTAAGGTGCTCAAACTCTACAGGCAGTAGTTGCTAGAGGCAACTAGCATGCACACTAACTCATGACAATGTGCTCCCATGCCACTACCTGATGCAACAGACGCTGAGACCCTTCTGGCACAGGACAAAACATGAGTCCTCTCCTGGACAGCTTTACCTTGCCCAGATAAGTGCAAGCTATGCTGTGCTGTTCTCCGCTACCCTCATCAACAACTACTCTTGGATTTTGAACATTTCTCCCAGCAAGAGCTATACCCTACACTGGAGCAACCTGCAAAAATCAAATAGCCATCGACTACTAGTTATATTGTAGACTACACTTACTACAACCAGTTAATGTAAAAGCTGGCGTCGAGATGCAGAAAATATCTTACAGTCAGCTCCTCATCTTCGCAGCAACAGAGGAGGAAGGGGGGGGCTGCAATACCCAGACAAAGCACCAGATTCACTGCTATACAGCCAGCCCGCGTGCCTTCACAGGCACTACCCAGCAAATCCCATTTGTGGAGAGCTTATTAGACCAGGCACAGCAAGGCACAAAGCCAGCTCAGAATGGGATGCAGCACAGCTCAGACTGCATAAATCTAGGCCTTTGCTAGTAAGCCCTCCAAAAACTGGTGGGTACGCTTTGTGTGGAGCCAGCTCAGGGGTCTGCAGGTCCCTGTTACAGTTTATTCACTAGTCACATGATGGCTGCCTTAATGGGGAAGGGGCAACTGTATGCCCAAGAAACCCAGTGTTTTGACTGCGTATTAACTCTGCATGTAGCTCAAAGTCTTAGATGGATCGGAGAAATGAGAACAACACTGAAAGTTACTTTAAAAAGTTTCTCAGCCACTAATTGTACCTTCTGGATGACTGTTCAACTTGATTAGCTGACTGAGAACCACACAGCAGAACTGCTCAGTACTCTCTGAACTGAGGCTCTAGAGATGACGACGACCTACCACATCCAAATCATCATGCCTCGAGCATTTCCAAGGAACAAGGTCTTCACCTCTTCTTCCACAGCAATCAATCCATAGGCGCCTGCGTTTCTGGGCAGCTGCTTTCTTTTCAGTTACATCACAAATCAAAGTAAATAAACTCTGTCCAGGGCCTTTTCCCAAGACTCAGTCTGAATCTTTCCTTTCTCATTTTCAGCCCCACACATCCACAGCCTGCGGACCCAAAAGCACCCCGTCCATTACTTCTGCATCTGAAGCACGTTATCACCTGGCAAAGCCTTTTCTTTTGTTTTGCACAACACCGAATTCCCCACAGCATTCAGCATATTCTCTGAGCTAATGCTTCAAGGCTCCCAGATTGTCACAGCCACAGCCTTCATATATTAGTAGCAATATTTGAAACCAAAAGGCCCTCTCCCTCCAACACAATCTGTGTTTCCAGGTTTACCACAAACAGTAAAAAATGCATGCACGTACTCTTGGCTCAAGGTGCACATATGAAAACAGATTCACTCGTGCATCAGCCAAACAGCTGACATCCATCCTGACATTTATCTCCATGTACGAGGAGGAAAGATGAATCACTCGGAGCTATGTGGCTCTGGAGTTTGCCTTTGGTCAAGCTGGTAAATGTCTTAAGTCAGCCACTGTGCATCGTCGAATACAGAGACAGGCACCTAGAGAGAGCTGGAGAGCAAGAGGGGCAGCAGCAACCTCCTCTGAATTAAACAGGCATAAACACAACTGCGTCCTAGTGACACCTAAATAAAACCCAGAAGAGCAGAGCTCAAGCAATTTGCTGTATTCTGGGAAGTTCTGGTGTATTTGTTTCAAACAATTTATTCAACTATTAGCTGCCGCAGCTAATTAACCTCAAAGAAAGGGGAGGATTCTTCATTTATCGAGGTCTTCCACTCAAGATTAGCTAAAATCCTTTATCAGAAAGGCCACTGGTTTGGCACAGGGGTGGCCAGGGAGAAGCGTGCCGTGCAGAAGTTTAGGCCAGATGAACTCACAAGCGTTTCTGGCCTTCACCTCTAGCAGCCAGGCAAAGGTTGTAGCTGAAAGTCATTGACTAAAGAGCTATTTTGCAGGCTTGCCACACTGGGCATGCCCAATTCAGACAGGATTTTGTTGTTGTTGTTGTTTTATTAAAAGCCTCTTTCCATATACAATCAGACTTTTCACATAAAAGTAGCAGCATTGAACCCAGCCAACACAAAGGCTACAGGGAAAGCAAGGGCTACAAGAAGGGCAATCCAGAAGCTCGCGATCAACCTCAAAACTAGGAAACCTCATCTGCCAGACTTCCCAGGCAACCTCAGGCAAGCCAGCCTGCTGGTGCCTTCACTTCTCTGATCAATGGTCAGGATGAAGACATTGACCATAGCACAGTGATGAGGACCAGGCAAAGGGCATCTCCAGAGGGGTACACAAACAGGACAGTTTGTCTCAAACATTTTCATCTATTCCAGTCACGGTTTTGGCTACCTTCAGCACACATCACGAACCCACTTCTTTTGGCTCAAATTGTCTAGAGAATGATACTGAAGCCTAGAGTCTCTCCTGCAAAGCACAGCTCCCGGCAAAGAAAGGGCACTGAGGGTTTGCATTCTGTCATTGCTACTCAAAAAAACTAGCAGCAGAAAGAGGCTCGGGTGGGCTCGTAAAGGTGCCATGTTCCCAATGCAGCCGTACATACTGCTCAAAGCTGCTTCAGGCTGAGAAGTTTGTGATGGCTTAGTCTGCCAGCATGGATGAAACCGGATGGCACTCAAAGCCCTCCTTTTATTTCAGGAACAGGTCTGACTACAAACAATCTTCTAGTGTGACTTGGGACCCTGCCCTTCTACTGGCTAAAAAGTATACGAGCTGACTGAGGTCCCCATCCCAACATAAGCAGGGTTTAGGATTCACTCCACTGAATCTCCAGCTACTGAGCTCTTGAGGCTTCCAATGGGATGAGTGGCTTAGATCTTCTGGGAGTCATCTGTCCTACAGAGCAGGTAGTGGCAATAAATCTACATATTGTGAAGGTTTTTTTCCTCCCGTGTACTATACCTAGCTGTAAACCATGAAGCCAAGTCTCCAACAACAAATGTGCAGGCACTCTCAAAGCTTTCCCTGCCACCCTGAGAATGAGATTGCTGGAAGGCCAATCCGGCTTGCCTTGGCAGGTCTCTAGCTCAGTGTTGTACCCCATAGTAAAGTTACGCCCAGCACAGACCGGGGCTATGTTAACTGGCAATCAACGCTGCAATGCGACACAGGAGGTGTGGAAGGGGGACAAAAAGCAAAGCAAATGGGAGAAGAGGCAACTGCAGGGTTTGATTTGGAATCCTAGACGGACCATTACTTGGGAGTTTCCAGGACTGTCCCAGGCTCCCCCAGTTTGTAAGTTTATAACTGCAATGGCTGATATCCAGCCACTCCCCTTCCCAGTCTGTCATACATCAAGCAAAGCAGAAGCCCTGGCACAAACATGAGCGTGTGTACAGAACGTGCCAACTTCTGCCTGGGTTTTAAGCCGCAGGACACCACACTCAAGGTTTCCACAGCCTGTGTCAGATCTTGCACAAATTTATATTCTCAGTCCTGTCAATATGATCTCATTGCCTCCTAAAGGAAGAGCATGGCCAGAAATCTCATGGCCAAAGACAACACTCATTTATTTGTTTACAAGTGTCTATGGTGCCAATGCCGTTCTTCCCAAGCTTCCCCAGACCTGACACTGAGTCCCATACTCATTACAGACTACTTCAGCAGCTAAAGAAACACAGCACAAATACCTACCAACCTGGCACAACATGAGCACGGCAGGCTGTGGAGCAGGAAAGTATCAAATCTGACTAAAGAATCCCCGTGCCACGCAGAGACAAGAAAGCACTCCTTGTAACAGCAGCACTACCTACTTCTCATCCAGCTCACCTAGAGCTAAAGGAAGGAGGCAGAAGGCAATTTTTTTTCCAGGAGACAGTTGTTTTGTTACAAAGGAAGTTAGTAAGTCAGCTCTGTAGCGTCCCTCAACAGCTATGACCAACAACCTCTTACCCATATTCATCAACACACTTTTACTCCCAAAGGCTTTGGAGAAGAGTCAGTATGAAAAACCTTACCCATTTGTCTGGGTGCAGATATTCTACCCCCATAAAAGATCCGAATACTGCCCTGCAATCACAGCACTGACCAGGGCAAAGCTGCTAAGCATCCTGACAGTCCCGTAGGGCTAGTAAAGCTGATGCTATACTACTTCTTCAGAGATTACTAAAGAGTCCTTATTAAATGTGATGGCCATGAAACCATAAAGTGAGGAAGGAGACTGCTATCTTGTACAGTCTTCAGAGGCAGACCAAAGTACACAACCTGTTTTGTACTGATCTGTTTGCAGAGGCCATGTAATTCTCTAGAAGTTGTTTTGTTTCCAAAACAAATGCTACACACTCTTCTTTGACTTGGGAAGGTAGGGGGAAAAAAAAAACCCACCCCCCCAATGCAAACAGCCAAACAGCGCTGGCAAGGCTCACAAGTGCACATGTGTGAGCGGGTAAGGAAACAGAGAGCCCTTCCAGCTTTCCAAAGGGTTATTGCAAACAGCAGGGAGGGAGAAGGGATTTTACACGTTAGGAAAAAGACCGTGATGGTGCTTGTCCTTAAAGTGAACGCTGCACAAAAGGCCCTCGGCTGCATTGTCTGTTTAGCACTTCTCTAATACCAAGTGTGTGTTGTACAGTGAGACAGAGACCCTGGTAGCAGAGTGTGGATCACAGGAACTGCTCCTGGCTGCAGCACAGGTCAGCCTGCAGGGTGCTGTACAAACCACTGCTGCACCACCGTCA
>NW_010538538.1:43301-71294 GCF_000687285.1 Phaethon lepturus
TTGCTGTGCATCATCCAAAGTCTATGGCAAAGCCAAGGACATCCCCGCATACCAGTCTCCAGAGAGTCAGAGATACCGCATATACCAGCTGCTTCCTCAGCCATGCTGCAATGGGAAATCTGCAGGTCACAGATGAAGAGGCAGGCATGCTGCATACCAGCCATAGTGTAAGGAAACAGCACAACCACACTGGAAAACGACTCTTTCAGTGCTCTCCCAAGAAAGTTTAATAATCTCATCTTTCACACGCTTAATGCCTCTGCTAGTTTTTTTGCAGAGCTTCCCTGCGTGAGCTGTGCTGGCAGGGACGCAGCTCCAGAGGAGTCAGGAAGGTTAGCTTGCCTCTAGCAGCCTGGAAAGGGGGTAGGGGCAGATGAAGCCTTCGGCTGAATTCCCACCGGCTTTGCATTATGAAAGCACGAGCTGCGATCAGCCAGCCTTTGCAGGTTCTCTTTAACCCCCTCCTTGCTGCCAAACAAGCATCTCAACCTACCTCCTAACAGCATACATATACGGGTGACGCACAGCATACGCACACTCAACCACAAGGCCAAACAGGGAAGCACCTAAATAACAGCTATTTGCTTGCTTTCCACAAGTATTTTCCAAAAGGTGCAAGTTTCCTCTGCACTTGCAATTCATGGCTGCTGCAAGCCGGCCTGCTGCTTAAAGGAAAAAAAAAAAAAAAGGGACTAGTGCTACAATCCAACTCTGCACATGCCCAGGACTTGTTACTTCAAGAATTGCCATCATTGTTCTCAAGCCAGGCAGTCGGGCGATGAACAGGCGTCTGTATTGTCCACTGGCTGCCTGGAGGCTTATAGCAACAGCACTGAAGTATGAGTTCCTGAAAGGGTTTCAAAACTGCCACACAAGGTCCAATCAAACTCATATCCATAATTATTTCCTGATAGTTGATAGTAGATGCTATGAGAAGATAGGGCACAAAATGCATCTTCCCCTGGGATTCCCAGAAAAAGCAGCAGTCCGCAACAGAAACTTCAAATAAATCTGTTCACTCCCTGCCTCAGTGGGTACAAGAGCATCTCACGCATGTCCTCGCACACCCAGAGGGGACGTCCGCTGCCAACGCGACACCAGTTATCTGCCTCTGCAGAGGGTCCCCTCGGTACAGCAACTGCCCCAAGGACCGCGCTTGCTCTGAAGAGCGTGGGCTCCAGGGCAAAGCTGACTGGGCTGTAACCCAACACATCAGGAAGGCTTTGAAATTCCTTGGATAGGGAAATAAAGTACTCCATGGCTTGGCAGACCAGATTAGAGCACCCTGGAGAGCTTGAGACAGTCTGGAGCTTGTTTAAGATGCCCTTTAAGCTCAGTCTGTGCACCAGTTCACTCAAGGCTCAGGGTTTCAGGCAGGTATGAGTAAGGGGTGTGCAAGAACTGGCGGGGCTCTGCCACCTCCACACCAGGACAGCAATAGCTGAAGTGAACCCCAGCCATGCTAACCATCCTCACAGCCAGAAACCAGCAGAGGAAATCCCCACAGCCGGGGAAGACACTTGTTCAGCCGCTCTCAGGCTTTTTCTGGAAACAAACAAAAGAGCAGTTGCAGAGACTGCTGCCAATCGACGAGGTTGGAGCTCTGAAGAGAGACCACATGCCCTTTGAGAGCTCAGAGTAACACCAACATCTCCTTTAAGACAGGAAGGGAAACAGCCAGCAATTTAGTTGGTAACTAACCCTAATTGTTTGACTTCACATCTTGATACCAAGCCAGCCAGCCTGGGCATGCCCAAACCTAAGCCTAGTCCTGCACGAGCCTGACAACCTAGCATGCAGATCAAAGTTTTGGCTAACAAATGTGCTGGAAAGTATTGGTGTGCTAATTTTCCATGAATGAGGCCACCAATATCTGATTTTTCCATGAATGAAGCCACTAGTATGTGAAAAGTCTGGGGCAACAGGACTGCCTGAAAGAAGGGAGCATCGCTCTGCTCTGACTGCTACTCCAGCCTTACTTAGCTGGTTCATATTTTAGGAAGAATGATTCAGATGAACTTGTTCCTCGATGTGAGAAAAAGGGAGGAACACGAGTGTGGGAAAGCAAGAAGATGTAACACAAGCATCTGGTATGGGGGAGACACTCAAGGGACATGGTACAGCTCAGTTAAAATGCAAGTAAGCACTATAAAAGCAAAATAAGGTCAGAGTGGAAACAAATCTTCTTCGTAGACATACCCACAAGCCATGGCACAGCTGGGAACAGGAGCTCTTAGCACCCACCTCCAATCCCAGGCTTTAACCATAAAGCAAGGCTGCCCCTCTCACTCCAACCAGACCGAGTCTAACATGGGAAGATACAGGGGTTTCCCTTTGCAACCTTGCAAGGAGCCTGGAGTAAAAATACAGCTGGCTTTGTTCCCCATTAGCAGTTAATTTCCTCAATCATTTTCACAGGGGGAGAAAGAGAAATGCTCATGATCTAAGAGATGAAAGCAAATGAAAATAAGCCCCATAAAACCTGTACTGCCCTAAGGCAAAACTGCCCCACAACTTTCATTGGGGAATTATCAAAGGCCTCAGACTGGTGGGGGGTTGTTTGTATTTTATAAGACAGATACTTTAGAGAGTATAAGTCCTCAAATAGCTGAGATTCCATTCTGATGAACCTCCAACGAGACTAGAAAAAGAAACAGCTGATCCCAGTTAGGTCAGCCCAGGGATCCAGCTTAGCCACATCAAGACATAGGACTGAAGCAAGGCACAGAGCTGTACAGGCACTGCTAAACTTCTTTCCAGTAAGATGTCACTGCCCCAAGCAAACACAGCCACACGCGTGCTAGCATGGCTGCAGGAAAGTGCAGAATGGAGCTAAAAAATCTCATTCATTTCTATTGCAAAATAGAGGCTGGGGTAGAAGTCAGTGACTCATTTGGCCTCAGAACAAGAAAGGATTGCTCCCAAGAGGCTAGTTTAAAAGAAGGATGTTTAGCGCACGTTTTGCTTGGAGTCTGGGAGAGTAGGTATGAAACTTCCCACACTTGGAGCTCTGTTTCTTATCAGAAAAGGCTTAACATGAGCGCAAGAGCAAGAACTGCTTGGAGAAGGGGCAAAGACCCAAAACGGCAGAGCTCTCCCACCCACACTTAAGCAGCATGGGTGACTGCAGCCTTGGAAAAGCCTATCTGCAGGTAGTGGTCAGCTGCCTAGCATAGGATCCAACGGCAGCACAGCCACAGCTCGCAGCTTGGACAGCCCGGCTTCCTTTGCTTCTCAGTTGGGCTGTGAAGCCCACGCGGGTGCCCTTGCTGCTGCCGAACCTGCGCCAGCTGGCTATCAGCATCCTCCCCTCTGCAAGGGGGTCTGATTTCATGTGACACTGGAAGCCTCAGTCCATGCTGGCTTCAAGAGCAGATGTTCAGAGGGTAAGGTTGTTTGGCATGCTTTACAAGTGTGCAGCAATCAGCATCTTATTGATGCTTACTGATGGAAACCCTTCTCTTCAATACTGAACCAGCCATTATTTTTCCTAATGACAAACCTCTCTGTCCCCGCACATACAAACACCTTTCCACACCAATCCCCATGGGGTAATTAATTTCAGTCCACCTAGCAAATAAAACCAAGATACTAAAAAAAAAAAATCACCCAGCCTCATTACCACATTGATTCAAGGAGTGGATACACATAAACCAGTAGACAGACACTAACAATGAATAATTAAAACAAAAATAAAAATAACAAAGGATCTAAGACCTGAAGAGAAATTATTCACTTGGAACAGCTACCACCACATGCAATCTTTAACAACTAAAGTGTATGAATAGGAAATAAGTAAAACTAGCTCTAGGGCACATGAATATTGCCCCTGGCTGGTTCACCTTGTGCATAGAAAAATGTCATGTACTACTCACATCCAGACATTTGGCTATGGTGCAAGGGGCTGAATCTTTCCGTCTGGGAGAACAGCACTCTCTGGAGCACAGTAAGGGAAGCGCAGGAGAAGGCGGAGGAGAGCCTTGAAATCGCTAGCAAGAACAGAGCTATTCAATTGCTTAAGTCACTACTGCAAAAAACCACACTTCCAGCTCCCCCAAAGGTCTTGATTACTTGCTTTATTTGCATCCTTGTTCAACCCATACAAGCAAAATGTGCAAGAGTTTTAGCTAAATAACCACTTGCAGTTGATGCTTAGCTGAAATTGGACTGTAAATTCCTGCTTTCTGCAGAAAAAAAGCCCATGGGATTGGTGTGAAATGAAGTTGCTCCCTGGAGGCATGTGAGTGCTACAGCACTTGCTCTAGACCACCTGAGGTTTACAGAAGCTGTGAGTCAGTGCCTGTCTCATCAGTGTCCACTTAAGATCTCAAGTAACCAGTTTTGGTCATGCTAGCAAATGGATCCAATTAGTTTCAGCCAACTCACACAGAAAGCATCTTTTGCAAGAAAAAGCTTTGGATGCAAAGCAGCTCGTAGGAGTAGCCAGGCTGGAGGAGGTGGTTAGCTTAGAAATTACAGTCACAGGTCAGGATGCTGCAAACAGGCTCCCAGATTCTCCCCACCATCCATACCCTCCCACAAAGACTGCCACCGTCCCACCTCCTCCACATTGAAGATGGGAGAGAAGCCATGGACAGATGTTTTCCTGCTGGAGTCCCTCTACTCCAACATTAGCATGCAGCAGAGTAAATCCCTTCTAAAAGCAAAGGCCTGAATTCAGCTTTTCACACCATTTAATGGTCAGTCCACATGAACTGCTCTACTGTAGACTAGGTGAAGAAAGCATCCATGATGGAACAGGCTAGTTTGTCTTGCTTTCTTTGTTCAGAGCAAGTATGCGTCTCTGGGTCAGAGCTTTCTTGCAGTATCTCTTCCTGCTGGGTCTTGCACTGAGGTCCAAACTGTCGCAGACTAAATTCAGCCCCGGGGGTCAGAAAACACTGCACCTCCTGAACTCCGTGGGAGTGGTGCCTGCTTGCTTCAAAGGCAAGTTTTACCCTGTGTTTATGCCAGCCTAGAAGGCATGAAAAGGCCTAGGAGGTCACAAATGCACCACTGTAATTTCAGGCAGGATCAAACAGAAAAGCAACAGCTGGGCTGAATGAGCAAGTCCGTGTTTAATTACAAATGGTTTTGGTAATAAGCAAAGGCAAGAACAAAGCCAGTCAAACACCTCCCTTTTTCTTCCTGGCTCCTGTTCAGGCCATGTAGAAACAACTGCCTAGAGGAGAATCTCAACTAACATCCACCAACTACATTTTTTTCATTTTCCGAACTGCTACGGCAGCACTGTTCCCTAAGCAATGCTGCTGCGCTTTGACAAGTGTCAAGGACCGAGGGGCAGATCGCAGCCGCTCCCGCTGAAGGGCTCGGGTCTGTGCAAGTATTTCCCAGCCTGTAGCTCAACCCCCGCTGTGCCGCTGTGTCTCAGATCACACATGCACAAGTACATGCACACAATCATTCTGCAGTAAGCTGCGCAGATGATTTCATTTGCTTTAACATCCTCTGAATATGAAATGGTAGTTGCAAAATAGGATTACTAGCGCAGAGGATGATGGACCCAGCTCACAGGTCCTGCCTGGCCTGGGGAGGGGGCAGAAAGCAGCTCTTAGCACACCAAGGATGCCCACAGAGCTGACTGACCTCTCCAATCAGGTCATGCCAGGAGCTACTCTTGCTGCCCCCAGAAGTCCCTGGAACAGTGGTAAGGATGGGCAATGAGCCCTAAAACACACAGACAAACTTACCAGGGTGCATGGAGGGCTTTTTTTGAATGCCAGAAGCCTTCCACCAATTTTTTCTGACAACAAATGAGAAGGGATCTGTGGATCCCCTCATCACATCTCATACGTCTGACAGCATCAGTGAGAGCCTAACATAACCCAAGAGCACAACAGAAACACAGCTGGAACACAGTATCAACCCCAAGCCCCTCCAACAAACCAACTGCTGACAGACCACTGCCTAGCTGGGTGTCACAGCAGGGACAGGATGGGAATAATGGGAAGGCTGGGAAACCTTCACATCCCTGGGAACTAAGGGCTTCTGACCTTTCTAGCAAACCCCACTGAGAACTGGGTGGGTTGTTTTGTACTCCTGGCTTTAATTACAGCCAAGTGTTTAAGTTATTCTTCAACCACCCCCATGTCCCTCACAAGCACAAATCTAGCTTTTTATAGCACATCCGGTATGTATGTTAAACACATTCAGGAAATGCACTTTCAGCCCCAACCATCCCTTCCCCTGGACCACTTAGGCTGCAAGGGTTTGTAACATGGAGATGTGGAACCGGATGTTTGGTTTTGTGACCACTGCTTTCCTGGATTACTTCTGTCTGTTTAGAGAAGGGAAATTAAATAAATGCAGGGTAGGCCTGCTGCATCCAGAAATAATGCAAGTTGCTTGCAAGGTGAAGAAAGAAAAGCCAGATGGAGAGGTTGCTCTTAGGTGCTCGAAATCCATGCATGCATAGCAAGGCTTTTTTTTTTTTTTTTTTTTTAAAGCTGACAAAAGCTCCTGAGGGCTGACAATGGCTCACAACACAGTGGGTGTCCACAGGCATGTCTAGAATCCTGAATCACATGTTTGTCAGTGCCTTCTAGTGGTCCTGATCCAGACCAGGGCTCTCCTGTAATACACAAGGGAGAAATGCACCCTCTCCTCTAAAACTTATATTTTAAGTAGCCAAAGGGCCCCAGCAAAGAACCATCAGGCTACGCCAGGCTCCATCAGTACCCAAGTGCTGCTCTGGCACGTCACCAAGGCATGTGGCTCTTTGCTCCAGAGGAGCGAGGCTTGGACAATAGCTTGGCTCCAAGTCTAAAGCATGACCTTTGTCATTTTCTTAATATAAGGGACTCGCCTCTGGCTTTAAGGAACACCGCAAGCTTGTTAGTAATTTTCTCACCTGAAAATACCCTGGCTGACTTCCCAGCTGGAAGCACCCTCCTAAGCCCAAAGGCAAATGTGTGTGCTGGCAGTCGCAGGGATCAGTCCGAGACACTATCTGAAGGCAGAAAGCTCCCTGGGGCACTCACAGACCAGAGGGCATACGCTGGCCAGGCTGCCCCAGGCAGCCTCCTGCTAAACTCTCAAGAGCGCTGGGCTGTGGCATACATTGATCAAAAACATTGCTGCTGTAGTATCACTGCACAAAACCAGTATATTCTGAAGCAGGCTGCAAAAGGGAAGGCACATGAGGCTGCACTGCATCGGGGTTTGCTGCTCTGAAGGAAGACCAGATGTACAAGCCTAGGGTATTCTTCCCCTCCCTTCCCTACAGCCAGGCCACTTCATATTCTGGGCGAGCAACTGTCCGTAGGACATCACACATCAGCAAGTTGAATGATGACCTAATTAAGCTGCTTCCAAAATAATCAACACTGGGGGGAAGTTAAAGGAGTCCTTGAAGTCATTATTTCTTATATTGATTTTTATTCCATTTTTTCCATATTTGATGTGGATTCTTCATTTCAGATATCTGCAGCATTAATTCAAACTGGGCTCTGGCTATCTCTCCTGAGGGATCAGAGCTCCAGCACAAGCAGCTGTGCACCTTGGTAATGACTGGGCTGTGCAGGCCCACTGGCCATCCACTTCCTCCCCTGGGCCAGGAAGATACAGAAGGAAACACGGATTTCAGCAGAGCAGAAAAGTGAGCAGCCTGTGGGGCTTTCCCCGTGGGCTACCAAACCTGTCTGCACTCAGAGCAGCAGGGCATTTGCTGGGGGAACTGGAAAGCAGGTCTGGAGACATGGGACCACCAGCAGTGTGCATGGCAAGGAGCTGCCCTAGCTTCAGCTGCCACCCAAACCCCCTCTGTGGCTGCCCAGATTGAACAAAGAATGCCAGTCCAACTCAAGGCAAGTTTTTCCAGCACAAAACCTGGTACACAACACTTAGGTTACGATTACTGACCTCTGCAGGGACAAACCCTTGTGCAGCGTGAACAGCAGCAACAAGACTATGCTCGTCTCTGCATTCATTCATCTTGGGGAACAGCAGCTGTCAAGAGTCACACACACACACACACACTATGCTTTCACTACCCTGATCTAACTACAAGCTATGCAACACTTAGCTGGAAAAATGAGTGACAATCCAGCTGCAGCAACTGAACAACAGCCTATCTTGGGGAAAGGCAGCCTTAACTCACACTACGGAATTGCTCTTCAGCAGATGGGAAGGACAATGTATTTATTTGATGGGTATTGTTTTTATGTGACCAAATCATAGGTGGCTTATGTCTTTCAAATATAAATGCAAATGACCAACTTAAATAAAAATCATTTTTGGAACACAGAAGCATCTCCTCTATTCCCGAGAAGCTCATCAAAAGCCACACAGAGTGGCATGTCAGATGCACAAGGGACCTGACCTCTTTGTATCTTTGACAAGTATTACAATAATCTCAGAATTAGGTGTTAGAGCTTGAATAGAAAGTGACAAATCCACAACAAAATGTCACTAGAGAACATCAGAGGCAAAAGCATCTCTCCTTCAAATGCTCCCCCAGAGTTTATAAGAAGCCACAGCCCAGTCTGTCATGGCTTTTTATGGTCCCAAGAACCACCTTTCAAAGGAACTGCAGGCAATCTCAGGCATGTTCCTTGGCTACCTGCAGTTTCATTAAGCTGCTCAAGATGTTCAAAACAGTATTTCCTCACTAGGATGAATGATTAATGACGATTTAGAAATTCGAGCCTGAACCTACGAAGTGAGTCACTAGGACTCATGTGTTGCTTCCCCCGCTTCCCTCCTCCCCAAATCATCACACCCTTCCAGGCCTAGTCTTGCTCCCACTGAAATCCTGCAGAAAACAAATACCCATTAGTTTAAATACCACAGAGCCTGTATTATCAGCTCGAGTGCTGTCTTTCTCACTGAGGGTCCATACCAAAGCGGAGAAACCACATACCCAGAGACTGTCGGGAGGGAAGCTGGAGCTGCTGACTGCCATTTCTCTTGCTGCTTCAAAAAAGATTTCGCTTCTTTTGAGGTCGAGTCCACTTCTTTAGTCACTCTGTTGGAAGAAGAGACACAAACCAGAAGGTAAGGAAGAGCTGTATTCAAAACAGCAAAAACAAAGATCCTGCAAAGAAACACAGAAAACAGGTACAAAAGTCCCCACACCACCTGCACAGAGGTTACATCTCCATCATCTGCAAGCTGGAGAAGAGAACATGCATCCTAACATTTCATACCAGGGACAAACCCTCTATATTCATGGCAGAAAAAAGGAAGAGTCGCTAATTAGAGCTGGGGGAGCAGGGGACTTTTTTTTCTTCAAATGAAGAGGAATGCTTATTCATTCAAACAGACCTGTCTTAGTAGCAGCTACTAAGTGCTCTGCTTAGGTCACTGGGAGCAATTCCAGGCTCTTAACCGGGCTCTTGATTTCCTCATTTGTTGGTCAGTGAGGCAGGTCTTCTGCCACAGCTGTTCTGCCACCCACATCTTGCAGCTCACGACACACAGGCTTGGCAATACCTGCGACCCAAACCAGAGCATAGAAACTAGCTCCGAGGGTGTGGAACAGGAGAGAAAGCTCTGACAAGGCAGAATGCAGAAGCTTGCTCTCATTTTCTAGTTAATTTTTATTTGGGGCCCTGAGGGCACAAAATATTGAACTTCAGAAAATTATAAATCAATACAGCATCTACAGCAGGGAATGAATTACAAACATGAGAAGGAATCTCTAGAAAACCACTCAGTAATTAATTGTTAGAAAACCCCAGCTACTTTAGCCCCCTCATTTACAACGACCTGCCTCCAGCAACATGCTTTTCACACTCTCAGTAATTCTTAATGAGGTTGCCCCGGTTTGCCGAGCTAACAATTTTGCTCCCTTGGAGCACAAGCCTGTGAGCCTCTCCGGGGCCCTGCAGCTCTGTGGGCACAGAAGCAGCCTGACCCACAGCTTGGCCAGCCCAGAAGGCACGGTCCTCCATCCCACTCTCCTGCAGTCTGGGCTTCGGGCCGCATCTGCTGCCAGCGAGGGTGGGCAGGGTCATCCTCAGCCTAGAGCACGTGCCGGTGAGAGGCTGAACGCCTCATCGGTGAGAAGATCTGCCCTGGTTACAAGCCAGGCTAATTGCTGCTTGCCTCCTATCCACCAACCTGACCCTGCAACTCCCATGGAGAAACTGGCTGATGGACATGGAGAACCCTGAGGATCTGCAAACCCCAGCTGGGTTACTGGCGAGGAAAGTGCTGTGGAGTTATTCGTTAAGACTCGAGGCATCGATGCCCTGAAATCCTGCTTGCACACAACCAGTGCGCACACATCCCTGTCCTGACAGTGAATCAGCGTCTAAAGAAGCAGTTAGGGAAGAGAAACTGTTCTTCCTCCTTCCCCCCAGACTGCAAATACAGTGGAAAAGGCACATTCAGAAATAAGGATGAATTCCTGTGCCGTACACCTCCTGCTCAGCCTTGTCCTGCCAGAGCAGGAGATTAACTCCATTTCCCCTGCTGCATTGTTAAATGCCTTTCAAACTCGTGGCAGTCATGCGGATAGAGACAAATCCCACGTTAACGAATATTTAGAAGTGTTTGCTGATCAGACTGGAAAGGAGTGGGGTGGGAAAAGGGGAAAAGCAGTTCAGGAAGAAACAAAAACCTTACTACGGCAACATCACAATTTAGGGCATCCCAAACACACCACCCAGTCATAGCCCTGGGCAAGGACGGTCACATCATGCAGCAGCCATACGCCAAAGGTTACTCTTTGCAACCTCATTCTGTATCCATGAATTTCCTGCGACAGAATAAACTTGGTGTCTTCACCTAGTGATTAGCCAGAGCTCCCCACAGAGTCCTGCCGAGCCACGAGTGCCGGGTTCATCTTCATACAATCACACAGCCTATTTATTTTCAAATGCAGTGTCCAAAGAACCATCTCTGTCCACTGCCCAGCTGGGGAGCGGCACTGTTTCTCATGCACTCTGCAGCACTGGCTCCCAGCATGGCTCCCCTCCTGCTGTCACCCCTGGTGCGCAGGAGGCACGCGAGCCATCGTGAGAAACCTCAGGCAGACCCCAAGCACGCAGGAGTTTCAGAGGCGTAGCACAGTAACCACATGCCCTGGAAAAAAAAAAAACAAAACAAACCCTCTGCGCTGGCCTCAACACAGCCACAGGACCCACTCCTGCATTAGATCCCAACTGTTAAACCCTGTGCATTTCTGGGACTTGAAGAGTGCAGGACCAAGAGGAGGCAGGGGTTGGGAAAGGAAGCAGAAGTCACAGAAAGCATGCCTGCTTGTTGCACTACAAGATGACAGCTCAGTTCAGCTCCCACAAACCTACAGGAATCCAGCAATTAAACAGCTTACAGGATCTGGACACGCACGATGGGCAGCAGGTCTTCAAAGCCTGTAGCAGAGCTAGGATCTAAACATAGAGCCCCTTGGTGCTAACCTCACGACTACCTTCCATCTCCTCCAACCCAGAGACAAAACTGAATGATGTCCGTCCCACCAGCTGAGGTATAGGAAGGCACGAAGCTAAGATGCACATGAAAAATGGCTCCAGGGATTGGGCAACCTGCAGTCTAACAGACTTAACATGCTGTTGGTTGGACCGGCGCTACAAGCCACAGCTCTGGAAGCCGGAAGATGGTCAATCCCAGAAAGGGTGAGAAAGGAGAAACCTCTACCTGCTGTGGTCCCTCAACATGATTGTGTGGGGAGGGTCTGGCTGGCACAGCCCTTCAACGACAGTCAGTTCAGCAGCAAAGAAGTCACTTTGCTATCCAGGGGCACAAGACAGGTTGCTACCAACGGATTACTTAGGCTTTGATACTTGCTTCCTCCACCACCTCAGGGTACCAGCAGCAATGGCTAGGCACAGTATGTAACACTGCTGAAGATTTTTTGCCCCCTCTGGCCTGCCAGCCGCTGCTCAAGAGTGTATTTTGAAGTTGTCTGCTGCAGCAACAGAGCCACAAAGCTGCACACAACCTGTTCCACCAGAACTGCCCAGCTGGTATGCATCAGAAACGTAATTAAAAGTGACCTTTCAAGGCAATTCCATCACAAGACCCACTGATTGCCTCAAACTGAAACAAAAGCAGCTCTGAGGCAGGCTGCTGCTGGGCTGGTGCCAGCAGCAACTCCTGCACCACTCCAACAGGAATGACAAAAGAAAGAATATTAAGGGCTTTACAAGGTATTAATTCAAGTTACACACATGTCAACCTTTCCCAGATCCCAGAAGGAAAAAAAAAATCCTCTGGTCTGCATTATTATGGCAGACAATAGCTCTCCATGTAGAAACCAAAACACTTCTTGTTCTTCATGGGGAGAAATGGGAGCCATTAATCCAGCTGGAAGAAATCACAGTCATTACTAAGGAAAATTACAAGACCTTTCATTTTTAAATACTTGATAAATAACTATTTGCCTGACTGTTTACTGGGCTGCTATTCACACATTGTAATCCAGGAATAAACATGAAAATAAGTATATTGTCAGCAATAAAACAAGTAGCTAGTGTCTCGCCCACTCACAGACCCTGTAATTCACACACAAAACCACTCACTCTCATCACTTTCCTGTAAAGATTTCATTATACTGCTGTGCTATTAAATTGCATAAGACGACTTCCAAAAGACAGAACAGTTATTAATTTTTTTGACCGTGCTAGAGCCTGGTAGCACAGATGATGCTACTGTACAAGGTGCTATGCAACTGTAAAATAGAAACGTCTTCCATATTATGAAGTTATAAGGAAAACATGCTAGAAACTAGATCACTAAGTGCCTCTAATACTTATAGGTGTCCTCCTTAGGACTCTTCATCTCTGAACCAAGCTCAAAGTGGCACCCAAGCATTTAAGCATACCCCCCCAGCCTGCTGTTTTAGTGCCCAGCTGTGAGTACGTTACTTCCATCTTCCACTGAAGAATTTTTCACCCTTCCCTTTACATTTACTAACTGAAATGCTGCAACCTACGTGCATGGAAAAGGCCCCAGTTATGTATGCTGGGCACCAAACTACATGGAGACAACCAACATGCTCTCACAGGGTGTCTCAGAAGTTGTTCTACAGAGGCCTTACAGTACAGAACTGTAGCATCCTAATACAAGAACAAGTGTTTGAGCTGCTCCCTGTAGTCCCCTTAGCCATATAAGCAGCTAAGAGGAAGAAGGAACACAGGCTAAAATGAGCACTACATTCACACAGCTCCAGCTAATCTGTGAAAGGGCCTTAAAACTGAATTTTCATGCTGCAATTCAGTAGCAAAGTCTAATACACCAGCTTTTCTACTGTGTTCTGGTCTTTACACCAGGTATAGAGTTACAAGGTGTGACGAGGAGGCTCCCAATCCATCACATCATCCCACTCCTGCTACCATGGCACAGCACAACACCCACACCCCAGGATTCGCCCCAGTGCAGTGGTCAGGTGCCTCTACTCCAGCACAGCTGCATCCAGTTCTGTTGGCAAGAAACAGATCTAGCATAAGGGATGCCTAGGAAGCAGTGTGTCAGGAAAGTGCCCAGCTCAGCAGCGAGCGGCAAGGTGCCCTGCAAGGCCTTACAGAAGCACATCAGCAGAACCACATCCTTGCAAGGAGGGGAAAGGAGGCAGGGTCTCAGAGGCAGGATAGAGGAAGCTGGGAAAGACAAACAGCCACATCAAGAAGGCTTGCTTCTGTCCATAGTCTGCTGTGTAATAACAACCTTATGCATCCCAAGTGCCAAAATCCCTCCAACGTACTCCCAAGTGGTTCAACACAACTGAATTCTCCTAATCAAAATGCAAGGTGCACATCAGGCTGAGAAAGCACATGTTGGTATTTGGGTATAAGGGGACTTGAAAGAGCTGAGAAGATCATTAAGATCCCTAATCCCAGCAGCACAAAGGTACCACCTCCCCCGACCTCCATGCTGAGAAAGGGAGAGCAAGAGTGGAAGCTCTAGAAAATACCAGCTCTTTACCGCTCGTACTCAGGACACACAGTCCTCACTTGGGAAACCTGCCCCAGTTTAGACCTGATACAACTACGAAACTTTCCACACAATCTTAACGCTGTTAGCTCTGGGGAATCGCAGACCTAGGGCAAGGGGAAAAATGAGGCTAATTATCCTTTGTCAATATTCCCCATCTGTGTCTAGCCTCATTAAGTAGTCGTCCAGCCTTCTGGAATGATCACTTGAGGAGCAAGCAATACTCTTCTACAGGGGTTTGTAAAAAAAAAAAAACAACACAACACAAAACCCAAAAAAACCTAATCCCTTCTGAGCCAAGAGAAGTATTTTGAATATTTTTTGGTGGACTCTTGTGCTTGAGCTGCCATGTCCCGGGTGCCTTCCACAGACAGATGCACTGTACGAGAGGCAGGTGCTCCAGCCTGCAAGATCCTGAAGCCACATGTTCAGCACATTCCAGGAGAGAATTAAGTCCTCACTCAACTGAACCTTCAGGCCACATCTGCCTGCACACTGTGTATGTATTTATTTCATGCTGGGTTACCTGGTGTAAAGCAAACAAATAGAGCTAAACTTACTATGTCCCCATCACTTTTCTAATTTCAAAGTAAAACAGTAGTTTTCACCCTCTCAGGAAAGCAACATTCTCCAAACCTTCTCTTCAAACCAGGTGGGAGAAGCTGTTCCCCAGGAAACTGAGCCTATTCCCTGAAGCAACATAGACAAGACCAGTCTGGAGTGACTGATAATTTTGTGGGCTGCCTATCTGCACAGAAGCTGCTGGGTGTTTTTTAAAAAGAAACAAATCTGATCAGAGCTCTCCTGGAGTCAGGCAAGGGCCAAGCTCCTCACAGCAGGTGTGTGCTGCTATCCAAGCAGTCAGCCCAGGCTGCATCGCTGAAAACAGGTAGAGATGAATGGTATTTTAACATCAATAATGTGTAAGAAATGCTTTTTGACGTCCAC
Organism: Phaethon lepturus; assembly: GCF_000687285.1. NCBI lineage: Eukaryota > Metazoa > Chordata > Aves > Phaethontiformes > Phaethontidae > Phaethon > Phaethon lepturus. The sequence continues at coordinate 58,167 of NW_010538538.1, forward strand.
ATCCTAACCACGTAATCCTTAAAGGAAATAACCAATTTTCCATCATCTCCTGTATGACAAAGACTGTGACAGATGTAAAGAAAACATATAGAGAGGGTCGTCTGAGATGCTGACCAAGCTGTCAGGCCCCTTTTGGACTTCTACTTGCTACTTCCACAAGAGGCATTCTAAATTCAAAGGGAAGTAACAGTCCAGCTACTAAGCTCCCACTGGGGCTTGCAATGGGTAGAGCACATCAAACATGGCCCTTTGGAGTAGCTGGCCCACAGCAATGGCAGAAGGCTTCACCTCCCCGTTGACTGGAGCTTTATTCACCCCAGTTTGAAGTATCTCCAAGCATCAGGTCTCTGCTTTTGGACATCCCAAAATCCCGACATGCAGTTTGCATTTCGGTCTTTGAAGCATCCCATCATTTTTATTTGTACCTCCCAAAAGGATTAAATTCAAATTACGGAACATACCTCTGGGTTGAGCAACCCAGGTGAACAGATAACAGCTGCTGTACATGTAAGTGTGACAGAACCATGACTTGCAAGTATGCCAAAAGCAAGACGGATCCCTGCAACCCCACAACTCCTGCAAAGCAGTGCGATGTTCATGTTACAGATCTCTTCTCTTGCTGAGGGAAGGAGTATCGTAGGTCTTGAGAGCCAGGGGTTCAAAATTCCCTTACAGCTATGAACACGGGACACAAAGGTTGCACAGATCACAACAGGAGCTACCACACACTACAAAGAAGCAACGCCATTGGGAAAAGGCCAGACTAAGCTTGGCTCAGTTTGTAATGTGTTAATGAGATAGTAAAGCAGCAAACAGCTTTGCCTTCCCTTCAGGCTAACACAGAAACCCTCCTGCTTCAGAATCTCTTAGCTACCAAAAAAAAAAAAAATCCATCTTGCAAGCTGCACTTTCCAACAGGGGAAACCCCAGGCCCAAGGGCTGCAAAGCAGGCTCTGCCAGCATCTCACCAGACATCAACAACACCTTTCTGAGCCTGGAGCTGTCAGGAACGAGGCAGCAGCTTGGAAGCAAGGGAGACGGGGCAAGCAGCAAAATGCTAGGACTGGATCTGAGGCTCCTGCGACAAAGGCATGAACAGAGGGACAAAAGATGCCCTTACTAATAGCAAAAGAGGCCCTACGAGACCTGAATAGGTCACTAAGCACCTCCTGTTTCCAGATTTTTAAAAGTCAGGAAATTGTCTGAGAACCAGGTACAGAAACAATGTCTCCTCCCTTACCTACTGGGGAAGGGTGGGATTTTTACTTAAGTATTTCCACACTAACTACACATAACACAGGAACACCACACTTGGAAGAACCTGAAAATGGGAGAGTGCAGTTGGTCATCAAGTTCCCAAAGCTGATGCAGTGCCCAGATCCCACAGGTTTGAAAGCCCTAGAAATGCCCAAGTTAATCTGGAAGTGAAGCCATCGTTTTGGAGATGCTTTGAGACTCCTCCCACCTTTGGAGATCCCAGCTGAGCCTTCTTTTTCATCACATTGATTATCAGCAAAAATGCACAAATGAAACCAGCACACATCAAGTATTTTCTTAAAACCTTAAAAGCATCAAGCCATATTAGAAGCATAAGATGACTTTCAGGGGGACATCTGCTCAGTCACTTTGTCATTTTCAAAAGCATGGTAACATAAAGGAAGCCTCATCTGCACATCTACTAACGAAAATCCTGAACAGGAGCTCTTCTCAAAGCACATTAAGCAGACCATAACATGATTTACTTTAGAAGTAAGTGCTCTGGCTTAGAGTTCTGGCTAGGTTTGTCACACTGTTTATGAAGTCTTAATTTCTACAGCTGACTTTCAGAAAGGCAAATTACCTAGTGAGTGAACCAGCACACAACAATATAGCTCCTGCTCACATTTAATGACCTCACCTTCAGGCCACCATCGCGCCCAGCATTGTACAATATTAGGATTCCCCAAGGAAATTTTGAAGCATCAAAGAATGGATGCACACAGACAAAAGGTTATCAAAACGTGCCCCCAAGACCCTTTCATTCTTAAGCATCTTTTGAGAGGTAACTTCTTGTCACTTAATGGCTTCCAAAAAAAAAAAACAAAACCCAAAGTTAAAATAAAAATCAATACCTGTTTTTTCAATTGGAAAAAGCCAATATAAACTGTGGATAAGAGAGGCATGCTCTGACCTCTAAGAACAACAACAGTGTAAGGACAGGAACAGGCTGCTGCATACGCTCCATTATGCCAAGATCAGCATTTTGGTGCTTGTTCATAGAAAAGCAACCAGTCACTTTTTAGACTGCCACCTCTAGACAGTGGTCACATTGATATTCCACCTAATATTGGGTGGTTTGATTCATCTTATGGTTCCAAAGCATCATCCCCAGGCTCCTACTGCTCAGATTAAATTTCTGGAAAAATCTTAAAAGCCAAGGTTTTTGCACTGTGCAAGCCTCACTGAGGAAGAGGCATGTCACTGGAAGGTAGCTAGAATACATTTCTCTAGAACCCCTTAGCCAAGGAGGACTGAGGATAAAACCCTATGAATATCTAGCATCACCAGTCATCAACACAAAACAAAAGTCAAAGGGGCTGGGCTTTGGAGCCACTTTTAAGGTGCTACTGAAATTCATGCATCTTACTTTCCCTAACACTTCCTTGCTACTGCAGTCAAAGCCATTGCAAAAAGGACACCAAAATACAATGAGTGGTTTCTTCCTCTGCCTCTATTAGTTCAGTTCATTGTCTTCCATATCTAGTCTGCAATACCTGTCCACCTCATCTGGTGGAAGCTGTGTATCACTTGCTATCCACCTGGAAAAAAGGCCCAGCTTTCCAAATTGATTCTGGTAAGGCTGACCTGCCTTCTCACTCACATGTGTGAGCAATACAGCAAAGGCTTTTGTGAAAAAAGCACATATGGAACATGTCACACATCAGCCTTGAGCTGATGTGCACCATACTACCTACAACATCAGTAAGAGATGCACATCTAAACTACTGATCTTTCTCCTGATTTTAAAAGCAACTGTCCTTCACTCAGCATTACACACAACCCCATGAGCACAAAACAAACGACCAAGATTCACACCCGGCAAGAAGTGTGAGCATGCTGCCAACCCCTTGCTATCATTCACCTGCTGAGTTTCCTGAAAAGCATCACAAGGTAAGGAGAGAGTTAATGGTACTACATATTCTCTCAGTGCTTATTAGCCTAACACGTCTGACTGAGCCATGCTGAGACCACAGAGCAAGAACACAGATGGACAATTACACATTTTTAAATTTGTTCTCTGTGCCAGCTCTAAATCCTGAGACTTGTGGGAGCAAATCCCCTGCTCTTTTTTGTCCTTCGCCTTGAAATACATTAACTCTAACAGCCTCAGCATTCTCCCCACTCCTGCTCAATGCTTTCCAGGAAGAGGTAGCAGTGGCTATTGCTCAGACAGCTATCTTAACTGTCTTCAAAGCAAAGCAATAAAACAGGAGGCAGTCTCCCAAACTCCTTGGCTTACACCACCTTTGTTTCCCAACTTTGTCACATTTGGTTTGTCTCAGTTGTCATGTAAGGAGCAGAGAGGACATCACAGCCACTGAAAAGGAAATCAGGCTGATTTCAGCAAGGACTTTTGAAAGCTCAAGCTGTTTTCAGATGTCTGATCTGCTTCTCCCGCAGCCATTTCTACCTGCTCTCTCCTGAAAAGGGTTGGGATCAAGGGGCTGAAGTTCTGGAAGAGGACAGCAGATCTGGGGTGACAAACAGTGAGCAGTCTAGGACATAGGTGCTATTCCTCTATTCAACAAGCACATAGATGAGCTAAGATTAAAAAAAAAGAGAAAACTGGTATTTCAGTAATGAGAGGCAGCATCAAGAAAACCCCAAGAAGCAGCACTATACAACTGCAGAGAACTGAATTATAATCTCAGCTCTGCTGCACACAGGTCATCACTTCTTGTTGTGTGGGAATAAATCAATTCTTAACCAGCTCTGCACAACCCTGAGTAGTTCAGACTGCATGTAGTAGCCCTGCCTGCACAATTCCCATCATCATCAGCATTCTTGTACAAAGGAGACCCACACTATTGGCTCAGAAAGGGCTTCTATTAGCACGGGCAAGCCTCCTGACAAGAACCCGCCCTCAGCCAGCTTACTTCACCTTTGCTTCTCTTGCTCAAAAGGTCATGAATTTCACCACCAAAACCCACTGATCCAACTTATGGTCCAGTTTAAGGTCCTTAAGTTCCAACTTAGGAACAATCTCCTCTGAATAATCCTTTTTTCTTGATTCCTTAAGGTAAGCTAAACACCTGTGAAGCAGCAATACAGGATGAGTAATGAGGTTTCTTCCCCAGGAGCATCCTAGATGATAACCATTTACAAGCAGTAACAGATTAAAATCAGGTTCTCTTCCACCCCAGCTTCAACTGTGGCAGATGAAATATCAACCTCAGCCAGTAAAAACCCCAGCAATTACAAACTTAAATGACTGTAGTAACCATTTGGTTAATCAGACACTTTATGTACCTCTTTAAAGCTTTGTATTTTGCTTTTAAGATGCCACAGCCGCACTGTGAACCATCATCTTCCCTAACCTAGAATACAAGCTGCCTCTCAAGTCTGCTCAGCACAGGCAGCCAGCACAACTTGCTTCCTTGCAGCACGGTGGGCACACAAATAAAAGCAGCCATACTGCAGCAGACCAGAGGCTATTCCAAGTCACAAATCCAGCCTCCTACAAGAGTCAACAGCAGGGAGCCTTTATCCAGAGATGGAGTTCATGTCTCACATATAACACATTAGCGCAGACAAATTTTTCTGACATGAGTTTGCCCGGTTCCTTCTACGAAACTGTATGAACTTTTAACTATTCATTACGTCCGGCAGCAAGTCCCATACTCAGCATGCTGCTGCTTATTGCTCACTACATGTGGCACCTGGCCCTTCCGAGTTTTAGTTGATACATGCAATGCACAAGTGAAGCTTGGATCCCCGGGTATCCTGAGCCACGAGATCCAGGAGCCCCAGTGAATCAGTGGATGTCATCAACTCCAGCATGCCTCAGTTTTCATATTCCCAAATGGGGAATAACACCACTTTAAGAAGTGCTTTGAGATACATGGACAGAAAGTTCTGTAGGAAAGCTAAGGATTTTCCCTCTTTACATCTGTAAAGCCTTCAAAGACTTCAAACACATCAGAGAGCTTTCTGATCCTTCGTATATACCTCCGGACTAAACGCCTTATTAAAACTCACCTAAAAGCAATCTAAAAAAGCAAACAATATCCGTGGAACTGGGTCATCATCTGTCCCTTGGAGCAAGAAGAGACCACCATAAGCCAGGTGATCTTCAGATCTGTGAATTAAAGCTGAGAGCTCTCCCTGCAAGAGCACTGTGCAGGGCTTGCTGCCCCACCAAACATGGGCATTCCAGCACCAAGCTTCAAAGAAACAGTAAGCTTTAATCAGGCAAACACTGAGGAATACTTTCAGAAGCAGCCTGAATTAATCAGGCACTTAAGAAGCAGATAAAGATTACTGAGCTCAACCTGAACAGATGAGCTTCAAACTCAGCAAAACCTCACACATCTGCTCAGCCTTCAAATATGAAAGTAACCAAAGAGTTCACTGGACAAACATTTACTCGTTCGTTATGCAAGATCCATGGTAAACCCCCAGCTCCCTGGCTGTAAGTGCTTCAGGTTCAGGGCCCTGTGGTCTGGCAATTTCTGACATAGCAGTAAGAACGATGCCTTCAGCACTTATCAGCTGCTTGGCAAGAGGACAACGTGCAGCGTGCAAGAAAGTACCAGCTAGATCTTTGCACTCGTTTATCCCAGCAGAAGAGAGCTCACACTGGGTCTCTCAGATCCTGAAACCTCTTCCTGAAACATTTCCACATGGATCCAGGCCCAGCATGCTGCCAGCGGCCATGCGGCTTGCATGACAGTTCCGGCTCCAGATGTGGAGAGAAGCCAAGGATTACTCATATCACAGGAACACCTGTGAGCACTGAAAGAAACAGGTTCAGAGTGTGCAAGCACAGTGAAGAAGCTCAAGAAAAAACCTCAAGGGTTAATGCAAAATCTAATCTGCAAGCCCTCTTGGGGTCAAGAGCAATTGCCTCCAGGGAGTTAGTGATTTGCCACCGACCAGAGTGATGACTAAGCAGGAAGGGACCACAGTGCAGAGGTCTGAGGCCATTGCCCAGCTTGCTGGGAGTCTTTCTGGATCCAAGACTGACACTCTTGGAGAAGACAGCCTTGTGGGAAAGCAAAGGGAGCTGTGACAGGAACGCCTTGCCAGATTTCAGGAAAAAAGCAGGGCTCTCCCCAGTGACAGATGGAGAGTGGAGCCCCATCACAGCTTCGCTTCAGCCTGGCTGCTTTGTTCACACACACGGGGACATGGCCGAGGGTCACTGCAGCAGCACAAGCCACCATTTTGCCAGCACAACACAACATTATCAGTACAGCACGGCACCTCTGCAGTACCAGGAAGGCATTCCCACCAGAAGAATAACGCGAGCGTGTAAAACTTGTGATTTAAACGACACGTTTAAACAAAGCACATATGCACAGAAATATGCAGCTTCTAGTTTTGAGTCTTTTACTTGGAATTTGCAACGTAGGAAAAAAGGTGTCGAACACAGGCTGCCCATTCCTGAAATAGCACCCAAGTCAGACACCATTACTCCTCTCAACTTCGTTTGGCCTCCCACAAGCCAAATGAAGGCAGACAGAAGAGGTTTCAAACTAAAACCTACTGCTGCTGGCATTCAATGACCTGACCCTGCTGTTCCCTCACAAGTTCTTATGCGGACTGCGACTGACACCACAGGGCTGGGCCAGCTCCACCTATGTGAGCTGCATTCTGCTGCAGTCCTGGATGGACACAAAGTCAACTTTCATGGAAGGAACACAGAACATCTGTTCTGATACACTGAGCACAGCAGCAGTTTGAAGAAAGCCAAGGGCCAAAGTAGTCTGGAGTGCCAAAGAGAAAACAAGCCTCATCATACAGCAATTACATTTTGCAACAGATAAACCCTGGCACCAGGGATGCAATTCCCTATTAATGCAACCACACGTCCTGCATCGTGAGGCAAGTTCATAAACCAGAGGCTTCAAAGGAGCTTCAGTCTCCTCTGCCAGTGAGAAATGACTTGAACTTCCATTTAGATGCTGAACTGCCTTTTGCAAATCGCTCCCACTGCCCACAATTACAGCCATTGTGTGACAGTCACCTGCTGCTCCTAATCTATTTAACACCAGGGAAGAATGAAAAGCAGACAGAAAAGTCACAATTGGAAAACACAGAAATCAGTTAGAAGATTGTTTCTAGTTCCAGGATTCAACAGCTTTGGTATTACAAGGTAATACTAAATAATGTATTTCATAAAATTAAAAGCCACTAAACTTAATCCTTTATTTTGTAATTGGTGATTTATAATACTCTGAACCTAAAGTTCAGCATTAGCAACCAATACAAGCACAGACTAATCAAAATGGACCTTAAGTGCAACAATAGCCTACAGGGGAGTTGACAGCTTAAAGAGCTAAGTCTTTCACTATTCCAGTATAGCCCTGGAGATGGAGATCTCTTGAAAGAGACTTTTGCTACTCCAGCCATGCAAGAGAGATTATACCATCTTCTTACAGGAGAAAATAAATTGTTCTGCAACGCGAGATCAGGGATAAATGATCTTCTGTTAAGAGCTTCAGTGAGCAGACTGTAGAAATTTGTGCCCTGAATCTATCAGTGTTTAAATACTGATCTAAATTCTTCTCAAGCTTTCAAAAGAGCAACACTCAGAAGTAGCCTCAAACCATTTAGAAAGGAAAGCGACAGAGACAGCGCGCTCATTTCAGTTCTTTCAGTCCAGAACACACAAAACTACCATGTGCTGTCCTTTGTAACCAACAATTTGCCAGCTGCTTCCCCAGGCAAGGAAGTCAGCCTTTGGTATTCAGAGCATTTACAGACGTCAGGGTCCTGCAAAGATAACCTCCTGCCATTCTAAAGAAAAAGCAGTCCTCTGGCCCTCACCTACTGCCATTACAGGAAAGTACCGGTAGCTGTAAGCAGTGATAACTCCCTATATCCCACCCACAGTTAACAGTGTAACGCATTTAGAGATGCAAGACGTAGCAAACACCACAAAAGCTTCAGCTTTGAATATCACAAAAATCAAGGGGGCAATAAGCATTGAAGGATTTGTCTGTTATCAAAGAGTTGAAGAAAGTAGCATGTTATGTCCGGCACCAGCAGAAAACAGTGCTCCAGACTTCACTGCAAACTTTCTGTTGCTGGATATGTAACCTGTTGATACAACGATTGCTGTAAACAAAAAATACATTAGCCTTGGTGGTTTGCAGGATTACAATCTCACTGTTGCCCAGGCCCCAGCTTCTGCCTATTTGCTCAAAAATTAGTAGAAACTTACACTGATTCCTCTGCAGCTCCCCAAGGGAAACAGTCAGTATTGAGCAGTCCAAAGGATACTAGAAAAGCAACTGGTGCAGAAAAATATGCCTTTATCTAACGTGGAAACTTTACTTGGTATAGCTATTTAAAAAACCTACAGATAAGATACTGGTGTCAAAAGCACAAACTCAGCATCTTAGGAGCCCTGAACAAGTTGTGTTCACGTAAGACAAGCCACTTTTTGAAGGCCAGAGAAAGCTTCCTCCAACTAATGTTACTAATAAAAGCAAGAGCAGCACTAGTAAAGCTAATCTGTAACCACCGCACAAAATCTAGAATGCCAGAATCAGACCATTATCTGAGTAATTCTATGCTTAAATCATAATTAGCTGGGGCTTCTTTTCATAGAGACAGAAAAACAAAAAGCTGCAAGGCAGACATTTTTACTAGCTCCCTACTTTAAAGGGTCCTACTTCACAAAAAAATGCACCAAAAAAATGTTCCTTTCCACAAGTGGAAAACTCATGTTCTGAAGTAAGCCTATAAGGCAAGCTTCCCTGTAACTCAACTCCCTCCTTTAAATTATACACTTCGATGCTCATGTTAGGACATGACACATCTACTACACACAGATGGACATGTCCAGACTCCAAAGAAGATTATGCCGATTTCATGAAAGCCCAAAGTACCAGGAACGCAGTTCTGCCATATGCCATCTGATGATACATCAGAACCCAACAAGGTCTTTGTATGACAGCCCTGCAATCCTATAGCTTCATCCATTCTCACCTAGTAGAACAACGCCTTTGAGCCAGAAAAAAAAAAACCACACCCCAACACAGGAAAAACAGGGACAAACAAGCTGGCAGTCAAGGAGGAGCATGTGCATCAGAAGACGAAATTTCTGTCTGTAGTTCTGCTACAGATTTTTATCTGTCCATGGGAAAGACTTAGCCTTTCTTTCATAGAAAGGGTATGATGAATACTCTCTCAGAAAAGCTGCAGTGGTACAGTTCTTTGCCATTTCTCCAGTGAATGAAGGGTATTCCTACAGCCTGGATTGTGCAAAGAAATAGGAAAGTCACTACTATGACTCATGGCTCTCCTCAGATTTTTCGAAGAGCTCAGGCAGCAGTGCTGACATGAAAAGCAAGAGCTACGGAAGCCCCGGAAGCCCCTGCTCTCTGCTGCCTCCTCCAGATTTAGGCAGCGTGGGTGTTATTGCTGGGAACTGCTGCCCTCTGCCGTCACACAAAATAGAGGCAAAATTCTCATCTGACGAAACGTGGTTTACAGGTACATATACTTATTTTTAAAAAAGTACACCATGGTAATAACCACAAGGGCACAGTGCATTCAGATTTCAAGTGTGTTCACCCAGGCCCGTCAGCTCTGGTTTTACACATTTATAAAATACCTGCCCCTTTTTCCAGCACGTCCTCAGAGGCATCTTGCAAGGCAAACTCAGCCTAAAGGATGATTTTACCTAGCCTATCACCTTTGTTGCAGCTGTTTCAGAGGTAAAAGCACTCAGCTATTAGTCCACTGAGCAAAACACCTCTTACTGCCTGCAGATCTTTGTAGTGGACTGTGCACACCCCCACAGAAAGTGCCAGCAAATATCCTGCCCCCAGCACCGGTCTTGGAATAGACTGAAGGAATAAAATGCATTACTGTCATCCCTGTGGGGCCATACGTGGTTCTCTCCTTCTCTCAATCTTCACAGTAGCAGTGCAGCTGGGAAGCTTTGCCAACCATTTTAAACACTGTCCAGATGGGGAAGCCTAAGTGAATTTACAGGCATGTTTTGAAGTCGAGCGGAGACTGAGGTCTACATATAAGGATACTCTGCAGCAGCCCTCAGGTAGAAAAAGCTTAGTTTCATTTTCCTTGAGGTCTGTCTATGCTCATGATCAAAAAAAAAAAAGGCATGAAGGAAAAAGGAGACGATATACCCTTCTTCACAGCACATCTCTGGCCTGCCAGCAGAAGCGTAGCACCCATTTTGCTCTGAGCCCGCAGTAGACATCACATCTGCCAGCTTACCTGACTTCCTCACCAGCAAAATCAAACACTTTGGTGATTGTCACTTTTCCTGAATCTTTTGGATTCTCAGACTCTTTTGGTTTCTCCTGAAGTTTGTTCCCACTTTTCTCTTCTTCAGCCTGTGAAACATGGGAAGGAGAAAACAAAACAATGCATTTGTGGAGCCAAGACGAACTATCACACTCCAAGGGGCCGAAGACCCAACACAGACCACAAGAAGCTCTGCAATGTAGGCTGGCTGGTCAAAGCAAGTCACCCACAGACAAGAAAAAGGAAACAACTGCCACCGCCACCAGAAGGAAATTCCCCACTTCGGTTCCAGGCTCTCATTGGAGCTCAAGGATCAAAACAGACCCAAAAAGTGAAGTGAAATTGTAATTAAACGTAGGAAGGAACGAGCAAGAATACACTGTGGTTCAAAAAGCAAACAAAAGCCTGAAGACTCCATTTTTCCAAACTAAGCACCACCAGGCCCCGGGGTGGATTACACAGAAATATGTTTATTTTTACTCAAGAATATAGAGGAACACAACCCACCAGCAGGAAAAGCAAGGCTGATCTTCACAGAGAACACTGAAGATATTAAGTTACTTGGCAATAACGTCTCTTTAATTTGAGAAGGAAATATCTGTATTAAGCAATGTGTCAACACCTCTTAATTTACTCAGTCACAACTACAGCTTTTAACAGCATACATAAAAACTCAGGCCCTATAAATTATCAAAACAAAATTCTTGCTCTAAATCAACCACACACAGCAGAGATCTTCAAGCAGACAACTTAAGTCCAAATTAAGTCCAAGTTCACAAAGAGAACAGAGGAACTGCATCTCTCTCTAAATTATTCTAGGTTATGGAGGAACTTTAAAAGACCACGAATGTTTTAGCAATCTGCCATAAAAGTAGAACTGCTCAGAAGAAAATTTTTCCTCTCTCCTTCTCTCTAATTCTACCTGTAATGATCTCAGCTGTTCAGCCAGTAACAACTGAGGTGGAAAGAAGCAGGAAGGTTCAGATAAAGGACTTTTCTTATAAAAGTCGCAAGCAAAGATGACAACTACACTCGTTCTCCAACCTTCCAACAGTTGTAGAAAGCAGCTTCACACAGTGAGGAGAACTGTACTCACCAGCCATCACTGAGTCAAGAGTCCAGCCTTTTGTTACAAAATACTTTTTTGGCTGACCGCTCAAAAAAAGACAGACAATTCTAGCAAAGGTGGTCAGTTTTGGTAACCCTCTACCACCTTCAGTGTGAAAGGTTTTTGCAAAGCAAACACATGCATTTGGTTTTATTATGAACCAAATTATTTTAAATAGCTGATCACACACAGAATTCTCTCTGCAGAAAACCTCTGAAGACAGAGAGCAAGAGCATGTTAATGGGGCTTATAAACAAAACTAGAGAAAGCTAAATTCATTCTTGGTACAAACGTCCATCCCAACATGCAGCATCTTCCAGATCCCCCTCCCTGTATGACAATGAAGGGCAAGGCACAGAGATGTCAGCACAGGTCTCTTCTGTTTCCCCTCTCACATACAGAGTCTCCCCCTTTTTTTTTTTTTGAACATCAAGAAAGGCACAAGCGTTGGAAGAGAGTTGTGCCCATGAGCATAGCTCAGAGGAAACTTCATTGTGTGCTCCTACATCACAAGGAGAATCCAGAACCCAGAAGAGAAGCCAGCAGGGCTCCGTGGGACACTTCAAGATCCTGACAAGTGGCTCCAAAAGCAGCACTGCCAGATCACAGACCTCCCCAGTTGGAAGGAAACCAGCAGCTTACAGTTTGCCCCATGATGGGGCTCCAGGCTCACAAGGTAGATGGGGAAGGGGTAAACCCAGCCTCATCCCAGCTCTGACTGACATCTAGTACCAACTTGAACCAACACTGTGTGCTGTAAAGCTTCACGCCCATCCCACAGCCCCCAGGTGAAGGACCAGGCCCCTGTTACCTTCTTAGCTTGCATCACTTGCGTGGCAGCCACCACTTTGGGTTTCTGTCCCACATCGCTAAGGAAACTGGCCCAAAGAGCATCCTCTTTCTTTTTTTCTTCTTCTTCTCTGTTTCTTTCCACCTGCTCTACATTATCCTCTTCCTCCTCTTCATTCTGCTGAGCATTTTCTTCCTCTTTCTCATCTGGCTCTAGCAAGAGACCTCCTTTTTTCCTCTTCCTGGAAGCAGATGCCCTAAAAAAAAAAAATATACCGAGGTGCTGCAAAACTATTCCAGAGCTGAACTGTAAGCACGGGTCGAGCAACACGGTATTTCATGTTCTTACTAAGACATTCTACCTGGGAGGTTTCCCCTAATCTCAGGAGTGAAACTACTTAATTAAAAGATTGTGTTGTTCAGAAAACACAGGGAGACTGAAGCAGGCAGTCCCCTGGACTGGCACATGTGTGTGTATCTGTAAGTATATAACGGACTCTGGGATATTGCAGGAACCATGAGGGGAGAACTTGGGCAAGATAGGAACCAATTTTAATAAACTGTATCTATGCGGCACCAAGAAGTCTTTCGTACTTAAAAAGGCTTACTAGAAGGTAAAGAACGAGCTCCTGGGGAGGATTTCCAGGCACGGTGTCTTTCAAGCTTGAGGGTCTCTGCCTCTGGCGTTAAACCGGAACGAAGAAAAACATTTCTCAGACCCTCAGCGCTGCGCCCGACGGCTCCCA